>NC_133317.1:9047495-9162883 GCF_012295235.1 Primulina huaijiensis | reverse complement strand
TATATATACACGTGTGTGTGTGTGAATGGCGGTGCGTGAGAGTGTGTAGACTTGGAAGGCTATAAACCACCCAAAGCAGGACCAAATCTGTTAACCAACCAATCGGAGTAAGCCTGTGGGATATCCGCCCACACTTCCTTCTGTCCCTAGCTCCATAGTTTATGATGATAATATAATATATCCATTCTAATTATGCACAAGTATTTTCATCTGAGTTTGAGTTGATTCTGTTGTTTTTCTCGCAATACAACACCGGCCCAGATAGAAATTTAACGATTCCTTTGGTTTCCGTGCCTCTGATTCACAGGTAAGATGAAAAGACTCTTTTTTTCCTTGATATCACGTGTAATATCATGTGATCTTGTTCATGGTTCTTGTTCGGCTTGGCTTTGGTTTGTACCATTTTACTTGTTAGTGTCTTTGATAATCTGACGTTTATGTTGATTTGTGTAAAGAGTGGAAATATCTGGGGATCAAATTATTGTTATCTGCATCCACAAAGAATTTGACAATCAATGTACTACATGTGTAAAGATAATGTAGTAATTTATTACGTTTCTGCTATTGTATAATTGATTGGAGATTCTCGGGTTAGATATAACTGTGTGGAAAACTTAATCAATGATTGAATTTTGGAATCCAGGGTGGGTTTTGTAGAAGCGCCTGCTTAATTATGGCCACTGCTGCTGTTGTTGGACTCAGCACTGGTAAAAGGCTCCTCAGTACTTGCAGTTACTACCATTCCGATCTTCCTGATAAATTAACTTTTATCGGTTCAGATCAGATTGGTTCGAATAAGAATCCCATCAACACCAAAAAGTCTCCCATTTTCATTTCCAGTGGACGACCACCCTCTCAGCCTTCTATCCGAGCACTTAAGGAGCATTTGGAGACTGCCTCAGATCCTTCTACCATAGAACCAAGCCTATTTTACGAGGAAACCTCCGATGATCCTCGTGAGTATTTAGTGGACGCCATTCTCTTGTTGCAAAAGTCTATGCTTGAAAAGCAGTGGAATCTTACAGCTGGGACGACAACCACGAAAACTGCTCTACCGAAAGAAATCAAACAACCCCACTGCAAGAAAATGCAGTTCATTTGTTCTGGGACATCTGCCAGACGCCGCAGAATAGACTCTAGGAGCAAAGCTTTAGGCCAGAAATGTCATACTAATAGAAAAAAGTTTAGTTCCACTATCAGTCCAGATCTGCTTAAGAATCGCTTGAAAGGATATGGAAAGGGTAGTGTTTTGAATGATGAATTGCTCACCCATCAGGAAGTTGTTCTACTTTCAAAAAAAATCAAAGTGGGTCTTTTTCTAGAAGAGCATAAGTGCAGGTACTCGATCTCGCTTACTCAGCTATCTTATCTTGTTTCATCGTCCCAGTACTTCAGTTTTCACTCATAAATGTTCACAGCAACAATTGCACTTGTCATCACTCGTGACTTCCTATGTGGAATAACGATCAACATGTGTGGCACGAGCTGTTGTACGGCTTAACACATTCACTTTGCATGACTGTCACTGTCTCTATCTTTTAACATAACGGCAGAATCTTGATATCATAGTTAATGTTAAAACTTAAAAGCAATGTGACATGTCCGATTCCAATAAGTTGAAAATTGATCAATATTTAGGAGGGTATTGTTGGGAGACAACAATTCGTTTACTGTCTTTTATAGCTGTTTATGCGGGCACATGAGTAACTCATACATTTGGGGTTGCTTCACAGTTCAAACTAGTCCTCAAACTACGAATGTTTATGTCTCAAGAACGAACTTCTTTCCAGTTACTACACATTTGGTAGTTGGAATTGAAGTTTTCACTTTCCATTTATGGTCTTACCAATATGTTTATGATCTTAATATTTCCAGATTGACAGCAAGATTGGGATGTGAGCCTTCAGCTGAGCAGCTAGCAAGTTCATTAAAGATTAGTCGTGCTCATTTACAGTCGAAATTGATTGAGAGTTCATTGGCAAGAGAGAAGCTAGCAATGAGCAATATCCGCCTTGTCATGTCTATTGCTCAAAGATATGATAATATGGGAGCTGAAATGGCTGACCTTATTCAGGTGTTTTTTTTAAAAAAAAATTCATGTGGTGACAATTTAAAGTTTGTGCCCTCATGTTTGTGTTTATTGAGTGATGCAGATTAAGGTTTGTTTTATTTTTTGCAGGGTGGTCTGATTGGACTTCTCCGGGGTATTGAAAAATTTGATTCTTCTAAGGGATTTAAGATCTCAACTTATGTTTATTGGTGGATTCGACAGGTTATATCTATACTTAGAAGTTCCTTTTTTTCCCTCTGTTCTCAACTACCCAAATTAATATTTAGAATTATGTAATTAAGTCTAAAATGTATTTATTTATTTTTATCCGAAAATGGTTTCTTTTTTTAATATTCAGCTATTATCTTCAAGATTACCGAAGATTCTAGTTTTTTTTCAATGCTCTACTCTGCATTAGCAATTTTGCTAGTGGACGTACGAAGGACATCAAATTTATGTTCTTTTCACTCCATTTTTGTAATGCTTCATAAATGATTTGATATTGGTTGAATAATTTGACTTGTTTTGTTTTCTCAAAAGCATAACTTATGCTCTGTTGTGTTAACTATGATTGTTGAGCGTCTTTCTGAAAAATACAGTATTATATTGAGATCTTTTAAAACTTAATGGGGTAGGACATACTTTTTTAATCATTTATTTCCAGGGTGTTTCAAGAACTTTAGTTGAGAACTCAAGAACCCTGAGATTGCCCACACATTTACACGAAAGACTGAGTTTAATTCGAAATGCAAAAGCCAAACTTGAAGAGAAAGGAATTGCTCCATCAGTAGATGTAAGTTTATTTATCTTTTATTTTTTTAAGGAAAAAAAACTTGATCAAACGAATTCTCAGTATCCCTGTTGATGGTTCAGAGAATTGCTGAAACTCTTCAAATGTCTCAGAAAAAAGTCAGAAATGCCACTGAGGTAATAAGCAGGCCATATATGCATTATGAATATGATGTGTGCATATTTCTTTCTATTGCCGATCTAAGATTTGTTTTTCCAGGCGAACAGCAAGGTTCTCTCTCTTGATAGGGAAGCGTTCCCATCGTTAAGTGGTCTTCCTGGTGAAACTCTTCATAGTGTAAGTTATAAGAATTTTATATTCATATTCGACTTCAAGAAACATAGGCAATCCATAAGCATTTTGTGCCAGTGGCTCAATATCTCCCTTGGCAGTTCATTGCAGATAATAATGTTGAGAATAACCCATGGTTCGGAGTCGAGGAATGGGCCCTTAAGGTATTAAGATAAACTCTCTGGAATATGATTACAATTCAACATGTTTTACATTTGAACCTTTTCGGCTCTATAAAATACATAATTTTTTCATTCTCAGTTTCAAACGATCAATCCTCTTGGACGACATAAAAATAATATATCTTCTAAATGTATATATAACTCAAGAACCGTGTCCGTTGACCTGAAATTAGGTGTCTGTGTATGATTTATTTGAAAAGATTGAGATGGGATCTTCCTGAGAACCCAAAAACACAATGTAGCAAAACAAAAGGAATAGAGAAATGTGTGCGACTCCTAGCATTTTGGTTGTGCATTGTGCAGGATGAAGTATATAAGCTCATATCCTCGACGTTGGGGGAGCGTGAGAGAGATATCATTAGGCTCTACTATGGCCTAGACCGCGAATGTCTCACTTGGGAAGATATTAGCAAACGGTAAGTGCATGCTCGTATAATGGGTGGATTCAACTGGGTTTTGATATCTCTACTAGTTTAGCAAGTTTCGCCCTTCAAAATCTAACCAGTTACTCCTCTTCGTCCCGAACTTATCTTGTGCAGGATAGGGTTGTCAAGGGAGAGAGTGAGGCAAGTGGGTCTTGTTGCAATTGAGAAACTAAAACACGCTGCGAGAACGAGGAGATTAGATGCCATGTTGATCAAACATTGATACAATAGTTAATATGGTATTTATGTATTTATGTTGACCTAATACAAATTTAATGTATGTATGTTGTCAAGAAAAATGAGTTTTTCCTGTAAAATAATTATGTTACTTGTATATAAACTCAGGGAGATCAAATCGCATTTTCTTCGAATTTTTGGTTGCCGCTGATATTTTGATAGTTTTTCGTATTCAATTTATTCAGAATCTTAGAAAACTCTTAAATGAAACTAGGATTATATCCAGCATCTATCTGACCTGCTCTAATCTACATGAATGCCTTCATTTCAAATCATATAACCCAAGAAAACTACTCTGTCAAACAAGAACTTGCACTTCAGTTTTTTGGTGTATGCTTTCATTTCAAGTCATATAATCCAAGAAAACTACTGTCATACAAGAACTCGCACTTCAGTTTTTTGGTGTACAACTGTTTCACACAGAAGACCTCGAGAGTTGTCCTTAAATGCTTGGCATGATCAGCCTCGTTCTTCGAATGGATGTCATAAATAAAGATGACAACAAACTGATTAATATATCTTGAAAAAACTTGATTCAAATTCAAAGTGGATGTATCTCATATGGAAAGTCATTTTAAGTATTTTTCCCTCCCAGATGCAGCAGCATTAACATATTTATTTTCTAATTTAACATCTTGAATTTTAAAAAAAAAATGCATGCTGAAAAAATCTAAAATAATCTTTTGTTTTCTTCACGGAAAATTATAATTTTTGTTCTGCAGGTTCTCTTTGCAATTTCACTTTTTTATGTTGTCAAAATTAAGTCTTAATTTTTAACAATTTTAAATTTTTTAAGCCAACCCCACATTATCAACTCTTTTCTCTCTTATGTTACTCATCTGCATTCTTTAACCATCGCGTACTTTGTATGAAGCAGCACCTTAAAATCTACTTTCAAACCTTATTCGAAACCGTGCCATTTGTATAAAAACCATATTATTTCAAATCACTTCTCAACTTTAATCCCATCTATCCAAACATAATCTTAAAAAAATTACAAATTTAGATCTAATTATAGAAAGTTGGGCTTTATTTCCTCGGACAACATTAAGCAGATGCAAAAATTTTGATTCAGTTTCACGTTACATGCATTAGTTTTTATAACTATAGATAGCAGTCTTGCGCATTAATTTTCTTGTGAATAAATTTAAGTTTCATGCATTTCATCACAAACCACACATGTTTCGTGAATTGAGGATTGAATTTCACGTCAACTAGAGATGGAACCAAAAATATAACCAACCAAAAGAAAATTTTATGTTTTCCCAAAATATACAAATAAATTTTTTTTTTAAAAAATATTCATTTGAATAGAAATGAGAGCTCTCCATGACTGGGAGGCATCATTCAATAACATGTTTCAGCAATGAGCAACCCAACAACCAAATAAGATTCTCTTCAAAACAACATTTAAAATTTAAAAGGAAGACCTACACTGAATATTGTCCTGAAAAAAACATGGAAAAAAAAAAAGAAAGGACGAAGCTAGGGAGGACGATATAACTGCAACGCAAGCATATAAGAAATATAAGCACGTGGGCAAATAATTTTTGGTTTTTTTAGCAAATTAAATGAATGGCTGGATTGGAGTTATCAAGCCACATTACAATACTCTCTTGCAGTCGATAACAAGCTACGATCCTTCTAGCTCGGAGGGGAGCAGGAGCATCACCGAGAGACTCTCTAATGGCCTTTATGTCCTACAAAGTAGCAAAATTTTGATCAGAAATCAATAGAGATTGCAACACTATTTCTTTATGCCCCAGTGGGAGATGTTAAAAAGAAAGGGAATTGAGAGCCGATCTAGTCTATGCTACGCAAAACAAATACTCTCTCTCACCATACATTGTTGGATGACTAGATGTTACATATTTTATATATAAAATCTGTATATGTCTTGATGTATCCAACAACGTATGCTACATGGGGAGGGTTTATCATGTAGCACAGAACAAACCTTGAGCGGCACGCCCTTGGAGAGGGGTTTAGTGTTCAATGCACTCAATTACCCCATTCTATGTCCTTTCTTTTTCCAGGAGAATATGGACCCCCGGAATGATAGCTGGATTGAGGAGTCTGAACGTTTAAATGACCCCACTCATTGCCACGAAAAGGCACGGATCTCCCTTGGTTATGCTGCTGAATTGGCAGCGGCCTAAAACGACTAAGAGCATTTTGTGCCAAATGAGGCATAAAATGTGACTGCTTTGTAACATGACCCTGACGGGTCATTGAGGGATTGCTGCCTGGTTCTCCAGTTGGAAAAGGCTGAAAGGCCCCATCACTCCTGAATCATGTAAGAACTGAAAGGGTTTAGTCAAAACAAGCTTCAATAATCAACAAGAGAGAGATCAAAAGAACATGAAGGAAATTTGATGTCGAATGCTGACAGCTAAATAATATTGAGAAATAAGATATCGAAAAGTTAATATATACTAATGATCGTGGAATACACAATGCGATGTATCAACAATGAAGCAAATTAATCATCAATTAAAAATGGAACCTTGTAAATATGTGAAGAATCTGAAATGATGTAGGACTATGAGGTTTCTAAAATGGAAGAAATATGGGTCATTTTACCATAATAAAGTTTTAACAGCAAGTATTTTATTGACAATTTGCTTATGAAGAAGACTAATTCTGTCCATATTGTTTTCTTGCCCAATAATATAGCAACACACACACAAAAAAATATAGCAATCGACCATTTTAAATGAAAACTATGGAAAAGTATTCCAAACTTCATTTAGAGATTTAGGGATTGAGCCATCGTCTGATATCAAACAATAATATGTCTAAAACTTAAATACCGGACTTCATTCAAATATTAGGCACTATACTGAATCGGATTGACAACAATCAATGATGATTCGACCAAAATTACTGTCAATGCTCATTGAACAACTCCAATAACAGCAACAAATAAATAATAACCAAAACACGAGTTTCGTTAAATTATTTCTGTTGACTACACAGTTGAGCTTGCATCTTCTCAAGTCCCATAATACAGTGAATAACAAATGAATAATCAAATACTTGAAAACGAACTATGCTCTAAACCCAAATCCAAAAAGTGCTAACATAACAAATAGTCCATTTACTCCAATAACAATTCCAAGTCCACCTTACCAACAGATGCCTTGGTAGACATAACCCCAAGAAGTAACGATTGGACTAATATACATGCAAGGATAGACAAGGAAGGCTGTTTTGAAATGCCAAAATAAATTTCAAGAAAGTAATCTGACCTTTGTATAGACACACTTGCATCTGATGTGAATTTGAATCTTTCAACCCCACTCGATGAATCAGCAGAAACAAATGGTTGATTTAAATGCATCCCCATCATAAATTCAGTTGTCATGCTGCTCATATCTGAATTATCCTCTTGCAAAAGTAGTTCTTCACTGAAAAAAAAAAAGCAATAATAATCAGTATATGGGAACTATTACATGATTATAGTTTAGAAGATGTTGACAAATATAAAATGCACGTTGATCATCCATCAATATTTGGCAGTATGTTAAAAAAATTATTGATGGGTAAAAATGATGAATATATAATATATAAGAAAGCAGGCAACAACCAAGTAGAGCCGATACTTATGCACTATAAATCTTGTTTAGGTTGATTATCCCGTAGAATGGAAGCATTACTGCAATTGTATGCTCACCTGTAATTGGGATCCCAATCTCCAGGATCAGGCAGCACATTAAGAGACTCTGACTCATCGTTTCCACTCACTTGGGAAGGTGGTAAATGAGTACTAGGAGTTGATGAATACGGCTTGCTAGAATAACCAGAGGACACACTCCGCGCTCCTTGTGGGAGTCTCAATGCTGATGCACTTAAGTTAGGCTGTCGATGTGATGGCGAGCCAACAAATGAAGAAGAGTTCCCTTCAGATGGACTATCGGCATTAAGATCATTCACTTGCCCTTGGCAGAGAGAAGAGGATATACTTTCTTGATGTTGCACATTTCCAGGATATGCCCAGTATTTTCTTCTGCTATAATGGCTGCCAGGTGCCACTTTCCCAAGAGGATATCCATGACTATTGCTTCTCACGGGGGAGGGAGGACCATAATGTCCAGGTGAACCAGCTGAAATATGACTATATGAACTGGGAGGTGTAAATTGTGAAGGACTAGAGCCAAGAGACATTGGTAAAAAGTTTGCAGGGCTAAAACCAATCCCATTTCCCTGTGATAGTTGCATCATGCGCCTTGTATCAGGACTATTCCCCAGGATTGACATACCACTTTGTGCATAGATATTCAATCCAGAGGGACCTGCTGGGGAATTAAATGCATGCAAGTTGCCACCATCTCCATAACTTCCATAGCTGCTTCCAAGCCCCAAGCCATCCGTGTAGCTACCATGGCTTCCCAAACTACCATAACTACCAGGATGCATGAATGGCATTATTTGGTGATACGGGCTGTTTGGCATTGCCGCTTGCTTCCTACCGGAAATCTGCATGAGAAAGGTCTACCGAGATGTCTCTCCATTTCCATGGCATTCTCATAAATAAAACTACATATTAAGATTGAATGCTCACGTTGGGTGAGAGGCCAGCAGCAAACCAATGGCCCCCGGCTGGATGATGGTAAACCTTGACGTTTTGAGAAACAGGCTGGAAAAAAAGAAAAAAAATGCAATTACAGACAACCATAAAGGAAAGGACCAGTACAGCAGAAAAAGGTATGCCATGCACCAAAGTTACAAAAAAAGGTACGCTATGCACCAAAATTACAAATTAAGTATAATCCCAACTCTAGGAAATGCTATTCTCACAAACAACATAGTAAAAGGACAAGTTCAACTACAAATCTACAATTAGAAGAAACTAGATTTTTTTCTGGCGAACAGATATCTGATCAGAAGCCAACAAGAGAAATTGAGAAGGCAATTCAATAAAATTCACTAACCATGTGTGGCGTCTCTGGAGCAGGTTTATAAGGGCCTGTGAAAGGTTCTCCGGTCACAAAAGGATGCTTTATGGCCTACAAAAACTTTATTGATCAAATGCTATGAAGCAATGAAATTCAAGCTAAGTTGAAAGATTTTCAGGTAAAATACAAGGTCTTTAGCAAATGCTTGGCACCACACAGTCTTTATAGACTCTAATTCAGATTTGTATCAATCATGGTTTTATTCCCGTTTTGAATTTCTGGAGGAGCGAAAATCCAAGGCTGTGTTCACCAGTGCCTCCTCACTATTCACTTCTTCTTTCGAAGGTTTTTCTTTAAAAATCTTTTGAACAATATTTTCAACCATTAATTACTAAATAGCTATTTTTTAAAAACAATCATTATATGGCACCAATAATTGCCTATGATATCAGCACTCAAAATATTTTATACAAATGCCACAGCAAAATTCTCCTCTTTCAATTGCCACAACTTCATCAAAAAGTTTGGGATGAGGGAAGTCGGAGACCAATAATTTCGACTTAGATGAAGATTGAATAATCTTGTCCTTCTATATTTACATAGGTTAAGCAAAATATTGAATAAAAAGAGTTTCTGAAATGAAATTTAGAAGGAGATTAGCTATAAATTAATTTAAAACAGCTTATCAACCCTTAAATCTTATTAAGTTGATTTAGGAGCTCACAAGCAGTAAAGTTTTATTTTTAAAATAGATCTTTTATTTATTTTATAGAAACGATAATATATTATATGATTAAAAGTTATTAATTACAAAAAGCGAACAAGTGGTCCACACACTAAAAAACAAAAGCCCCGATCATATTAACAACATATATAACTCAAATCCCTTAATAAATATGAAAAAGAAAATGTCTTAAAAACATATATAATGGAGCTTAAAAACATTGATATGTTTGGCATTGTAAAATCTTTTATCATCATGACTAACACAAAAAGACATGATATTATGAAAATTATATAAATATTTATTTTTTCATAAATAATTAATATATAAAAATAATTTAATCATTCAAAATTAACTTTTTGTTTTAAACAATTCAACAGAATTTTTCTGAATAGACGAGAAGGTGTGAAATTTACGTTAGATGCAATTAACCTAGATAATTATAATAATCTTTTTACACAAATAAATGAAAATATATAAGCAATTATGCCAAAGTTCAATGGAGATCTATGAATATCGTTTGATGCCCAAGATTTCTAACCTGATCCAACACTCGAGATATTTTCAGAACTAACGAAAATTTTGCTGACAAGAATTATGCAGGAATGTTTCTTCTTCACCAGCACAGCCCAGGAATACACATTCAACATTCATGCCGATGGGAATTGTGTAGGAAGGTTTTAATCGGTTGGCCTCAAAGGCGTGCGGTGAAAACCATTGATAGAGATTTCTGGATTCGAGAACAGGAGGTGGGGGCAGGATGGTTTCAAAAGGTGGCGATAACCGCCATCAGTGATGTGGCGAAAGTGTTGGGGTTGAAGCGATATTTGGGTGGAGTTGTTTTTTCAGAAATGGGGATGAAAGGATATATTTAGAATTGGGATATTTAGGTCTTCTAAAATATTAAAATAAGATCTCATAAAATAAGTTGAGGTGACTCAACTTCTATAAAAACTTACAAGTTGTAACCTACTTGTTTCCTATCTTATAAGATCTATTTTAAAAATTTTACCAAACACTTTCAGTGTCCAATATTGTACAGGAATTCTTGGAGTCCATATAAATGAATGTGTTTCGTCTGCCACAATACGATCCGAGACAGAAACTAAATTTTCAAAGAACCTCTTTCCCTAACTCATAAAACTGAAAGATCTATTCATCCAATTTATAAGACAATAGAAGAACCCAAATGTTGGTTTCAAATTTCCAAGGAAGTTGCCAGTACTCATGGACAACCATAAAGGACTATTTTCCAGGAGCAAACAAGATGGGCTAATGTTTTTGTGGAGACATACATATAAATAAACATGTAGTGATACATGATCCAAACATTTAGACAAGCCATTTTCAGTATATCAGCTAACATTATTCCCATGCTACAATCACAATAAACTCGGGAATAAATTCTCTACTGAGTGGGAATGGAAATGAATCACGAATCCATCAATTCTGTCTCTAACTGATATGGTTATAAAACAAATAAAAAGATAAATTTGAAAAACTTGCTAATATAGATTTTGTTTATAATATATGAAAAAATAATAATATATTTAAAAATTGGTAGTGGGGTAATATATTGTGTAGGTAATAAAGCTTAAAATATTCCAAACACGCACACATATTTACAAATGGATATTGTCATAAAAATATATGTATAATATGTTCCAAGTGGGTGGGCATGACTCAAGTGTGGGGGGGAATATGAGGTTGGACAACATAAGTTTTGGGGAGTGGGTACAGCATTTAATTTTAATCACATTCCCAATCCAATCCCATAGACAAAGATCTTGTATGGAGTTTTTGATTCCAAGGTACTTTACTTCATAGGAAAGTATAATGCGTTGTTATGTCAAGTCGTCACTAAAATTTTGAGATACCTCCAGAATGGCAGGGGAAGTACTTACGAGGTTCACAATTTCTCAAAATTTTATAAACGAGGACGATTTCCAAATTCTGATAAGAGATTTTAGAACTTAAAAATTCTTTGTTGACTTCAGCTTCCTGATGCAACTGGATCTAAGGTCAGATGCCAAGTTTGTGTGCACAACTCAGATTGAGACACAAGAAATAAATCGGCCTCCTTCCTATTAGGTTCTGAGATATATTTACGAAGCTTAGAGTTTGTTCATATGCTGCTTCGCAGAACATCACTTGGTTCTGCCAAATAAACTTAACCACATTTTCTTTCTCTTATTCCACTGTCCTAATAATCATCACTGCTATGAAAACATGTTTTCTTAGATTATGTTGAAAGACAATCCAACAGAAAAATGAGAGAGTTGATTTTGTACATATTTTATAACTCATTGAATGTACTAACAGAAATTCAAGGAAAAATGGAAAGAAATATGAAAGATCTTAGGAATTTACAGCCCTTTCCCTATGTCTTGCTCTCCTGTCCTTTTCTCATAAGAACATTGTCTACGTCAATGCAAGAGTTAGGCAAGAACAAGATCATTTCATTTCATTCTAGTTGTTACTTGTCACACACAAATACCATGAAAAAATACCTATATTATAATGAAATATAGTAAGGAAAGAAGGAATCATCGACATATTGCTATCTATGTTATATTCAATATTTTATGTTTCCAGTCAATTCCAGCAAGAACGAAAAATGGCTATAACTATAATACACAAAACCACCAAGGTCACGAAAATAAGAACCAACAGGTGGACCACAATGGGAGGTGCTTGAATAATTGACAGGAAGAAAAGTTTCAATCACCTGCAAGGGAGACCATCGTTTTTCGGGATCAAACTCAACAAGCCCCTTCAGAAAATCAATTAGTGCTAACCGCATTCCATTTTCTGCGAGAACAGAGTCACTTCACTAAAAAAAATAAATTGAAACATGCACAGTCCATTTCCCTGATAGAATATGAAAAATGACCTTTAATAATGTCTTCCTCTGCCAAATTCTTTCTATAAGGATACTTTGTTACGATTGCTTCAAGATTCATGTGATTAAAGTACTCCTTCCCAATTGATGGCTTTTTTGACTCCCTCTAAATCCAAAGGAACATTAATAATTGTGATAAAGATAAAATATAAACCAACTAGTAGAGAAATTAAACAAGAGCAACAAGGAGCAAGTTTGTTTTGTTACTGTAGTCGACTATCTTCTCCGAACTCCTATTAGTATATGGCTATATGCGGAACATATCATACGAATTGCAATGATAAATGAATAAAGAACTTTCATAAGAGCAGATGGCGGAACAAATAACAAATAATTTACTATGTAATAATTAGCATATGGACCTCAGGCATCAGTGTGTGCCAGAATTGGCTTGATACGACCAAAAACCCTTTCAGTCTGGGCATACATAAAAGGAACAAAATGGGAATCTAAAAGTTCTTCACAAATGCGTGATCGTGAATTTCTAGGTTTTGAAGAAAGAAGATATTGTAAACCTCTTAGGGTGTTTGGTGTGCATGATAATGTGGGATTGTGGGTTGCTTTTGGGTTTATCATTTGTTTGGTACATTTTTTAGTAAACTCAATCAATCATTCAATTTTGTGATTATGTAGAATTAAGTGTGGGAAAATAAACACCCTCCTCCACCCCTAGTATTAAGTATTAACAATGTTTTTTCAAAACATTTCCATTTTATCCAAAATTGCCTTTTGCCCTAGAAACAAAAAGCTCAAACAAATGATGGTAAGGGTCGTAATTATAATATGTTAGAATGTATATTTGGTCAAAAGGTGGAAAGATTCTTAATTTATCTTAACCACAAAAAAATGATATCAAACAAAATATTATTTTATGGCCTCAATCATTTTTTTAATAATTTATTACTAGTCATTCAATAATCTCATCCTTCGAACCAAGTGTGACCTTAGTATAAGAATGCAGATTTGATTGATAATGAAGAAGAATGGTGAATGTTCCAAAATTAAAGGAGAAGATGCAATACAATACTAAGTGGTTTGTAGGACAGCTATTACTTTGTTTCCTTGTGCATAGTCTTAATTAGTAGCGCAATTTGTTCAGCCAACAATTACCATTAGGATTTTGTAGCTGGTTTCATTTCTTGCTAACGCTTGTATAACCGTATCCTTAAACATTGTATTTTGTAATAGATAACCGAATTATAGATAAACAAATGAGCGCAACATTTCTCTCCAGACCATGTTCCATTTTCCACTTTTGAGCTTTTTCATGATAATATTTTTTTTGACAGCGAAATATATGGGCAAAAGCTTCAAATAAAAAAAGGCATCAGAGTTCAAATACTGGTTTACATCATTATATCGCCACCGGAAGGTAAGTAGACAATAAAGTTAGAATGATTTCATATTGAAGAGGCACTTACAATTGCATATTCTTCTTCGGTCAAAACATGGTACAGACTACAATGACTTCTAGGATTCTGGCTACTTTCCTCGTGGTTGATGCTCCCCATGAATTTAAAAAACTTATTGGTATTTTTGGCCTTCCGTAGGATATAATCTGGAGGTTTACCCCTACAAATTTCAAATTTACATGACCAAGCTATTCAGATGATCTCTAAGAAATAAGTAAAGAATGATCTGCAGACAGAGGTTACCCACATATTATGGCTTCTAACAAAAAATAACAAGAAGCATTTTAACAATATAACCTGCTCAAAGAGAGTAGGCAAAGTATCATTTGTCTGGTGCACAAGGGGATGCAGCCAATTATAATATTTGTTTACTCACAGTTTATTTAGTAGCATTTGTTAAGATGAACATTAGTACTTTCAATATCACATTGATAAATCGGTGGGCATTTCTAACTACCTTGAAAACTTGTAACTAATGTCAAGGCTGCTTTATTTTAACTGAACTGTCACTATGGAAAAACATTGGTATTATTCCCAAACAGCCCATCTACCAATCTATATAGCCTAAATTTTTCGATTTCACTTATTTCACCAATGGAGATTCCTAATCTCATTAATTGAAAACATTATGATTCTGCATTATTGGTACATGTGAAATTTCACATTTCAAAGATGAAAATTTGATATAGCGACTTATTGTACGACTCAATAAGGCATCACTACATGTAAATGATGAATAAACAAAACAAATTATATCTCGTGCACATCTTCGAAATTCCAGCGAGATTGATCATCGTCGTTTGGGTCACTCTCATTTGCATGTAAGATTAATTAGCAATGATAATAACTCACAATCACCTTAGTATAACTCAAGGTTTTAAAATTCGCCAGACGCTAGTCGGGCGCCAGACCAGCACCTAAGCGGGGACTAGGCGTCGCTAATCGGATTCTACGGTGTCAACATAATAAATCACATACTAGAACTTCAACACAATTACATCAAATTTAAAATGCGTTCAAAATATTCCCTATATAATCTATTTTGTCGTCTCAATAAAATAAGAAAAATTCAGATTTCTTCCAAGTAGATTGAGATAACAATAAAACCACAGGAAGTTGCTTAATAAAATGGTACCAGAATCAGTGATGAAAAGTCTTCAAATTTGTTTCATGTACTTGAGGTAGCAAAGGCAGATATATCAAGAAATGCAAGAACCCGAAACAAAAAAGAGGTAGAAGAAAGACATCGCTGCTGCTCCACAAGACGGGAGATGTAAATATTTCCCATAAGGCTTCTCGATTTCTTTGGTGCTGCGTTAGATTTAGGACAGCTTCTTTTCAACTTTTAATTTTTTTAATTGGGCTTTAAAATATTAAAACTCCAAACAATTTTTTTCGAAACAAATAAGGCCTATTTAAGGGTGTCCAGGCCCGCCTAGACCAGCCCAGGAGCGCCCAGGCCCGCCTAGACGTGCCCAGGAACGCCCAAGCGCCTAGCCTGACCGCCTAGCACCTTATCGGTGCGGTAGGTCACCGCCTAGCGCCTATGCGCCCGCCTAGCATTTTAGAACACTGGTATAACTTGTTACATTGAGACTAGTACTTCTCCTAGACCCTGTCCATTTTGAAACTTGACGACAAGTTATTCCAATCAAATGTCAGTAAATCTAAGCAGGACTAAGCATCTTGTAGTTTCCAAAGGACCCGGTATCTTCTTATTGATTGCTAGAAGGTTAAAAACTAAAATGGTTCATGAAGCAGGTAAATTTTTTACTTTACTCAATCAGTGTTGTAAATGACAAGAGGCGGTGGCGGGGCGGTCACTGACCGCTTGCCACCTCGGCTGCCTAGGCGATTGAGTTTTTTAAGCAATGACATTTTTATTCCAAACCTATTGGGTTGTTCTAAAGTTCAACACTTCATTATAGAAGACTCATGGCCCGTTTATTATGGGCAATGCGATAATCGAATGGCTTCTTCTTGTCTTCTTTTTACACGCCTCGGCCGCTTCTTCTTATCTTCTCTTTAAAGTTGATATCGTATCTCGTTTTTCTTTAAAACTCGAAACCTAGATCAAATGGCTTCTTCTTGTCTTCTCTTTACACATCTCTGCCGTTTCTTCTTTTTTTCTCTTTAAAGTTAATATCGTATCTCGTTTTTCTTTAAAACTCGAAACCCTAGCTCAAATGGCTTCTTCTTGTCTTTTTTTTACAATGCTCGGCTTCCTGCTCGCCCACCTCCGCCGCCTCGACTGCCTCACCCGCCTCTGCCGCCTGTCCAACCGCCTTGCCAGCCGGATAGCTTAGGACCACCTAAAGAGTCTGTCTGATGCAAAAGCGGGCGGTCGAGGCGGTAGGCGGCCAAATCGACCTCCATTTTAGAACACTCGACTTAATTTATTTGGTAGATACCATAAAAGATAACCAACACCCTCTCACATACGGATTCAATAACTGGACTTAACTCGGTAAAACCTGCTCAAATAAAAAGAAACTGGTAGCACCAGCAAACTAAAACTGCGATCAACTCACATTGTCCCAACACTCTAAACCATACTATTTCCAAGCAGCACTTATCACATTATTCAAAGCATCAAATGAGAAAATGAGAAAAAGAGGCAGGACTGGAACAGATGAGAATCTCTGAGAGCATAAATCCCAGAATTTTACCCACTTGTCACAAGGTGTTTATCTTAAACGTCAAGGTGCACAACCAGTAGCAGGATATGAAAATTATTTCAGTAGTTATTCAATAAAAGGTGTAAGATTTAATTAAACTTTTGAAAAAATAAAGCACCATACCCGAGTATTTTAATCATCCTCCTCAGAAGATCAAACTCTGAAGCTCCTGGAAACAATGGCAGCCCCAGAAATAATTCTGCAACTATGCACCCAAATGACCACATGTCGATCGCTGTAGTATACCTGGGCTATGTTAAGATCCCAAAGCATGATTTACAGCACAAAAAAATCTGTTCGGCGAGGAGAATCCTTAAACAAGAAGATGGAAAACAAGAAAAGGGAAGAAAAAGATGACCCGAGGATCCAATTCCTCAAAATGAGTGGAAGAATTAATTGGTGTCTTGCCCCTGATCTATCAAATTATTACACCTATATAACAAAGGAGAAAAAAGGAAATGCAGCGATCAATATCATATAGACATGAATGGAAGGTGCATCTGAACCATTCTTCTCTGACATGAAAGGTATTGAGTCATAAGACTTAAATGCTTGAGGGAAATTGATGCACAAAACATAGGACTCAAACAATAAAATATTTGATCTTATATGTTTAGGATACTGATATCCAAGAAGAACTTCAGGAGATCTATAGTACCTACTCTGCGAATGAAACAAAAAAATGAAACTCATGCACTTCATCATAATCAAGAACTTGAAGGTTTTACACTGGAAAATGGTCACCTGAATATATGAATAAACAGTACGATCTTCCATACAGGCTGATCCAAAGTCTATGATTTTGATTTCTGCTGGCTTCACACTGTCAATTTTATAACAAACCCTAGGAATGAAGATGCAGAAGATGATAAACACTTCAAACAGTCCAACATCACCAAGGAGCAGCTCACCTTGTGCATAATAAAATGTTTTCTGGCTTCAGATCACAATGAATCACGCCAGCATCTTTCATCAACGCCAATCCACACAATATCTGGATGGGAGAGAACAAATTTAGAGCACAGATTAAAAAAATGCATGGTTGTGGCATGGGTTAACTTTTTGCAAAACAACAACAAACTGAAGAAAGGAATCCACTACCTGTTTTGAGAATAACTGCACAATGTTCAATGACAATCCCCGAAAATGGTTCAACTTTATAAGCTCGTACCTAAAGAAAATGTTTAATGTTGTGACCAAGTATTCACATGCAATTAATATTGATGGAGCTTTAAATAATTTGGTAAAAGACTTACAGATTTGTGTCCAGCAGCTCAAAAGCAATGCACAAATGACGTTGAAACACAAAATAATCGTATATTCGAACAATGTGGTGGTTATCATCAGGATCGAACTTCTTATTTAACTGTGGAAAATTTAAAAAAACATTGCAGGTGAGTTTTGCATTTAAATCAGATAAAACTAAAAAATCCAATTGAAGGGCTTTACTGTTGTTAGAATAGAAACTTCAACCAATGCCTGCTGATAGTAAGCAGGTAAATTTTTAATTATCTTAACAGCAACAAAACTGTTCGTTTCAGCAACCCAGCACTTGGCAACCTGACCAAATGTTCCATGACCAAGAACATCTTTGGCAATGTACCTGCATATTAGAGAAGTAGATGACAACTTATTTTGCCAGCATCTTATATTTCCTCCTGAGAATTGAGATAAAGGAAGAAAATAGAATGTAAAATGGATAAAGTGGAAACAGGAGGAAAAAGTAGTATCTGTTTTATTTGATATAAAGATAAGTGAGAAAAAAGAACCTAAAGTAAGCTATCTCTTACCCAATTCATATGAATGTAGGTCTAAGGAGAGAAAATATGTCAAGTCTCTTTATCAATTTAATCTCGTCATGTCCTCAGAGAACTAAGAAGACACACTTCCATTTTGTTCTTGCTCTCGCACATTTCTCTTAACATGTAACTGGGTAAATTACGGTGTACTCTAAAAGAAAAAAAAAGTGAAGTTTTCTTTCTGAAATCACATCTACTTGCGCAAACAGTGATGAGCTGCTTATAGAACTGCTGTTTCAACAATGATCGAGAACCTAAGATATTTTGAATATTGTCAAAAGGAGCATCTCATGTAGTAAGGTCATCTGGACACTAAATAGTTTGAGGAATTTCTCTTCATTATGGAATTGTTAATAACGATGTTTCATCTTTATCTATCTTAACTAATAAATTTGTCATGAATAAGTATTGCAAAGGATGACTGGTATTAAAATAGAATTGTAGGTAAAAGAATGCAAAGAAAATTAGAAGATAAAAAGAAAAAATAGATAAAAATACTTAAATTGAGGAAAAAACATGATTTGTTTACTTTGAAGGTTATAATGCCAATAACATTCAAGTTTAAGTCACATCACAAATAATCTTGTCAAACAAACATTAGATCAATTTTCTTAAAATGAAAAATTATAAACGGACATGTCCCAAAATCACAATTTTTATTGTATATTTCACAACTCTTCTCTTGCCCCATCCTTCAAAAAAAAATTACTATGAATGGCTTAGGATACTAGTAGGATCTTAGAAGACCAATTGAAATGGTTCGTGTAAAGTGCTGGACATGTAATGAGAATTGTCGGTTGAACAAAACACCACCAACTTAATTTTTATAATCTTGACATGAACGAAAACCATAGAGTTTACAAAATCTGATATTACCCAAAGCTGGATAATAAGGATGGATCATGGAAGGAAAGCGGCAAAGGACGCCATGGTATCAGCCTGGATGTGGATGAAGATGAAGTCGAACTTTCATCCCCTTCCAATTCCGGAGGATGTGATTCCCCTACAGTTGTCTCATTACAGACCTCATCCATAACACCCACCCCTCCCTTCTACTCTATTTGTGTGCTTATCTGTTAAAATAAGAATACAAAGAATCTCCCAAGAGTTGGAATTTAAGAGCGCCTATAACACCTCAAATTTGTGATCATTAGATTGGACCCATGCCAAAACAAGGATGACTGTTCAAGATGGACTAAACAAGCAATTGGCTTTCCTAGTCACACTCAAAATATAAGGGGCTATAACCCCCAGCATATCCATGAAGGTTGGGTCCCTAAGATTTTCACTCTTGACACATCTTATCAAGACAAAACTAAAGACATTCATGGTACTCTCACTCAACCTTTCATGTGGAACAACATTTAGAAACTATTTTGTTAAGTAAATAGCAGGGGAAACAAATAGTGAGAAAAGGAATTGTACTATTGATCTAAACTGATGTTCTGAATGATTTCTTGAGACAATTTGATTAGAGAGGTCAATGTCTTTAGGGTATAATAGTACAAGCAAGGTTACACTTGCAACCTTTTTGAAGGTATGACTAGTGATATCATAAATAAAATATTCCATGGCATACTTGTGTTTGCGTGCATGCACCACATAGTTCCTCGTTGGATTTTAATACATCATAAGTGAATCAGGGTTTCACATTCATGTGATTAAAGTGCTGCCTACCACTCAATTCCTTAAACGAATCAAACACCTAGTAGATGATAATCAGCAGAAGGGCAAATCCTAGATAGAAACATACCTTCTCCCTGAGTCTAAATTGATCAGAACGAAGTTCACGGTAAGAATAAGGTCTGAGTTTGCATTATCAAAGCCACCATTGAAAAGACCTTCAGATGGCGATGTCAAGAACCTCTTTGGATTCAATCCCTCTGCATAACGAAACTGAGAGTTGCATGCTTGGTATATTTCAACAATATCTTTGGTCAACCTGACAACCAACTGCAAAATGGAACAAATGTCACTCACACGTCTCCAAGTCAAAGCCAAGATTCCAGACAACAATTAAATCAACCCTGAAGGTCCAACAAGCTAACGAACCAAATAAACAAAGCCTAAGATCTGAATTAACAATTCTGAAAAATTCTGAAAAATATATCAACCTACACATACTACCTTTCCAAAGTAACACTTAAGTCAATATGACTAATTTCCCCCTTTAACAAAAAGGAACTAATAAACCAAACTTCAAATATCTAATTGAATTTGTTATGACTTTGAGATAGTTTCCATTCTTAAATCTTCTGCATAATTTCCTGTTGTATGACATCATGCATAACACATTAACAGGACCATTCATCTGAGGACAACAAAGTAAAATAGAAGCCAAAACTAAAACATTACACATTTAAAGCATCAAAGAACAGCAGACAATATTTTGTAACTAATTCACGGATATACTGCACTGCTAATAAATCAACACCAACTTGAAGCACATCATGAAGTAATTTTTTGTTCATCAAAACCATACTTCCGCAAATATAGTTTAACTCATTTCTCAGAAAAGGGGCCGAGAGGGCAATGCCAAAAGATTAGATGCAACACAAATCATACTTCCCTTGGAAAATCAAAGATAAATTAAATCAAGTTAACAAGAAATGCACCACATGATAATGATGAGACAACAATGTAACAGTAATATAGATCCAAAGAGATAGATTAGCTTATAACAGTACTCTAAGTTCCCAAAATCATCATGTATTGTGTCACATTAAGAACATAAGCAACACAGACCAGAGACAAAACCATACAAGAAATAATATCTTTGGGGTTAATTTAGAATTAATTTAATCCAAATTTCATCCGATCAATCTAGCTTCCAGATGCAGTACATCAATTCCATATCATGCTGAGTATCCAAAGTTCCAATGAGTTCTCTTATTTTCCTACCACTATTGTCTGAGCTGTCTCTTATTAGAAATGTCTTGACAATGAGTATAATCTCAATCCCGGTAGCAAATCTTAACCAGCTGGTCCAATTGGCACATCGTCCCCAATATATTGCCAAAAGATCCTGATCTCCAGGCCTTCGATTTAGTTACTTTTTCACTTAAAACATCTTTAAAATTCGGAAAAATTTCTTTTCCCCGAAAAATCATTGTCAAAGACATTTCCTGAAAGTGATCACTGTCCTCAACTCATTCCAATATGAACTCCAGTAAATCCTCTCCCACTCTGTTTCTGACAAGAACCGGTGATACGTCGTCCACAGAATATCATAAGGTGGCATTGATTTAGCCTTTGGCCACATTCAATCAACTAGGACAATATCTTATGGTAACATATAATAGTAATCCAATAAATAATGCATAGCGAAACAAAATGGGATACCAGCAGTGAAGGATTCAAATAATGTGTTTTGAACCTCAATGAGATTCATGCAATGAAGTGATTGTGTGTAATGATGTTATATAAACAAGTAAAGAAAAATAATATCCAAGACTCTTAGCTAAAAAAATAATGTAGAAAAGATTTATTATTTTCAAAAGTTTAGGCCAAAAAAGGATCTAGATAGAGAGGAGTTCAACTCAAAAGCCCCAATATACAGATTACGGATTTCTCAGCCATTTGACGAAAGCTGGGACAATTGCCGTTCTATCTAACGCGTAAATGAGTAAGCAATTCTTNTAGATATATATATCTATGACGCACGCACAAAATAATATGAAACAAATAACATTATTGTGAAGATGAAAATAATTTACATAATTTAGTCATCAGATAGCTATTATCAGATTTTAAAGAATTCCCAATTATCTATAACCACTCTTCTTTCTGCATCCCTACGGTCATTTGCACAAGGCAATTACCTTGACCATCTTAAACAACTATCTATATCCTGTTGAAAATTAATTTTTCCCAATTTCATAGTCAATTAATCAAAATTAGCAATTATCACACACTCGCAACGTCTATGGAGCCTAAATGCTAGAATACATAATTTTATCTACGTAAATAGAACTTCGTTGTAAAAAGAAAATTATATTAATCAAGGATTATCTCTACAATTGTTCATGCAAAGAGACAAAAGAGCTTTTTTTCAACCACCTGCACTTAACAGACACATAAGATAATAACCTTTTCTATTTCCCTGTCCTCGGTGTTTTATGAATAAGTCGCGATAGGATAAAAGATCACATGCTTAGATAGAATCAGTACTTCTTTATGCACGCCATGGTATCAATACATGCATATCAGCATATGTAATAGTTTCTGGTCTCTACATCAGGTGATATCAACATAAAATAAACTTGTGATCATGAAGAAGTAATTAAACATGAGCAGATAGGATCGATCGAATATAAAACACATAGTTACACTAAGAATCAGCGATTCCCTACATGGAGGTCCACTCACGAGACGGTACCCCAAAAACATGCAAAAATTCAAGAAAAATGACAGGCAGGGACACTTACAGGTTTTCTAACAACGACCCGTAAAGGTTGGGGCTTTAACTTAACACCCAAAGCTGGATAATAAGGACGGAAGGACAGCGGCAACGGACGCCATGGTATCATCCTGGATGTGGATGAAGATGAAGTCGAACTTTCATCCCCTTCCAATTCCGGAGGCTGCGATTCCCCTACAGTTGTCTCATCACAGACCTCATCCATAACACCCACTCCTCCCTCCCTCCCTTCTACTCTATTAGCGCGTTTATCTATCTATTACAATAAAAATACAAAGAATTGACTTCAGATTAACACTGGAAAAAGCTCAGAAACTGGATTCCAACCAGTGAGAAGGTTTAATCAATTCATCGGCGAACATCCAGAAGACTGTAACCCCATTTCTCATTCCCCAATCATCGCACTCGCCTAAAATCAGGAAACAAGATCCATCAAACAGGAAAAATATCAGGCGATGCAAAAGATAACCAGCGCGAATGAGTATAAAATCGATCGATCGAGCTCACTGCTGCGACTAAAGGGGAAAAAATTCAGATAGCAAAATTCCTCAATTGATAATCGCGATTGAAATTGAAAACATGAGGATTGAATTCAGTTTCTTCAGAAATGCGAGTTAGTGACACGGAAGGGAAGAACAAAAGAATTATATTTTATTTTTTTAGAGAGAGAAAGAGAGAACAAGTAAGAGACGCTGTCAGCAGCAGTAGTGAAAAACGAGTCGGGTTTTGTCAAAGCCTGCCACCTCGACCCGTTAAAAGTTTCGTCGTGATTTGCTAACCATCAGCCGCTAATAAAATAGGCAGTCTACAAAGTTTGTCGGTAGTATGATTTACTTAATTAACGTGATTTGTATGTTAATGTATTAATTGTGGAGTTTAGTCAATGTACAATATGGATTGAAGGTTTCATCGTCACATACAAAAAGAGATATGAACCCAAATAAGTTGAACTTAAAACACAATATCTCATCTTTTAAAAAAACACGATATCTATACATGTCGCAAAAAATATGTAAGTTACGATTTACCTAGCCAGCGTGTTTGCATGCTAATACAATGTATATTGAAAGGACTCCATCATCATTTAAAAAAAAAACACACACACAATATATCTCTTCTAAATTTGAGAATCTTGGGACATTTTCCTTGCAATCAGACCGAGAGATCATAGGCAATCCACGGTTAGTTCTTGAAAATTATTTTTTGTTTTTTTATATATATTTGTGATAAAGATTTTAATTTTTACAGCGATTTTGAAGTCGAAACTTTATATTAAATCGGAATTCCGGATGCCTATGGATCCAGATACATATGGTCTTTTGAAAAATAAATGTAGAAACAGCTTATAAATTGGAGATTTATTTATCTATCTCTTAATTTAAAAAACTAAGACAATCATACATACTGTTTTTTTTTTTTTTTAATGTATTTTTAACATGAATTTTCAAAGATCTATATCATCTACCTTTGTTGGAGGTTGAGTTGATTTATATTTTCCATTCCTCTTTGAATGATCAATATTTTCGAATCATGGCCACCGTCAATTGAAAGTATGTACTTAATCAGATGAGTAATTTTCATCCAATTCTGTCAGAATACTCCAAGCATGATAGAGTATGCAAAAGAAATTTCTAAGCAAGTACAAGTAAACTTCTGGTATCTTGCTTTCGTATTTTAACCCCCATTTTCATCATCCGATTTTGCAGTCAATATTAGTCGGGAAAGTTCCGTCAATCTATCTATTCTACGTAGTAAAATGTGCAAAAGAAGAGCTTCTAGTAAATGCTTTGAAATTTCTTAGTATCTACTTTCATTTTATCTATCCCAACACCCCATTTCTTCGCCTGGGGAAACCTGCCATTTCGAAGACTTGCACAATCGGAATCTTCATTTTCATCCCATATATACTCACCATTTATTTCGTCAACCGAAAAATTCGAATAGATTGGATTAAACAAAAGTCTACTGCTGTTTATATGAGATAGATTTATCATGTTTGAGTAACAGATAGTTAGCGTT
Source organism: Primulina huaijiensis (assembly GCF_012295235.1). NCBI lineage: Eukaryota > Viridiplantae > Streptophyta > Magnoliopsida > Lamiales > Gesneriaceae > Primulina > Primulina huaijiensis. The sequence continues at coordinate 9,138,056 of NC_133317.1, read as the reverse complement.
CAAGCATGCCAGTAAAGTTCTGCATTTATGATCGGATACGAAACATACAGACAATCTGTCCGAGATAGGCGTGATAAGGCATATTCTATTTTTGTTATGGGTCTCTCATCTACACCATGATTATTTGCATGAACTGAAAGCAAATTGATCATTCCCGCATGTCAATAATTGAAATTTTTTTAGTTTAACCACCTTTTGGTTCCGGTTTAGGAGGAACACCAACATTGAAAATGGACATATTTCACCATCAATTCGAGAACGAATCCTGTGATTTTCAGGCAGAAATACAAGAAGGTACATTGAAAATGGTTAGGATACTTCATTTACTACTATACGTTTGTTTACCTTATTTACATCAGATGAAAAGAAGAGTGTCTCCAAGTTCAAAAAGACACCAGGAGTACTTTAAATACATAGGAGGAATGCAAGTATACAAATTCTGTTTCATGGCAAAGTTAGTCGTGTGTGTGGATCAGAATGGACCAGTAAGAGAAGATGTACAAGGGAACAAGCGAAGTTCAGTCAAAATGTCATCTATCCAAAATCTGTCTCACATCCACGGATGGTTCCGCTGCCAATTGAAGAGAATCAAGGCTAGAAACAATTGGAACAAACGCGAGTTAGAAATGAATGAGATCAAAAGATTAAGGTAAAATGTGATGAGGATCTACGTCACCTGCAATTTTGTGGAACTCTCCATGTGGACATGGTTTGTTTCAAGCTTGGTGGTAAAGATAAATAATGTTTCCAGTCTTCGATCAAAATTCTAAGGTCATGAAGTTTGCTATCCAACCCAAAACAACAGTTGGCATGCATTGTACAAACTTGGTTTAGATCTCTACTTGGTTCACAAAAGCCACCAAAATAAGCAGTGTCCAAGAATTTGATTCTCAGCCCAATGTCTAAGATGAAGGTATCATACTTAATTCTATTGAGAACGTCTTGGTCGTGTAGTTGTGGATATTTTTCACGTGAGGCGTACCAGAACTTGTAAAACTCTATCGACCTGTTATTTGACCTCACAAACTTGAATCCTCCATTAGGTTTATTTTCTAGATCATCAGAATTGCCAGAGAAATGATCACATGCTATCTGAAAATCAGCATCCGATTGGAAGTGAGGAAATGGATCTCTGAACCACATGATATCTGCATCCTATAAATACGGAAAAACAAAAAATTTCCATAAAAAAATAAAAGAAATTAGGGATAAAAATAGGATTCAGAATAGACCGAATATTCTTAAGTATGGAAAGATTGAATGGCTTGCTGCTGCTGACCTCATTTATGAAAGAACAATTTACATGCAGAACATTAAATGATAAGAATAACAGAGGATACCAATAAAGTATCCGGGAAACAAAGAAAAATATGGCAAAAGAAAACTATTCAGCTCCAAAACATCACTTTTGATAATTTATCATCACATTAGATATTTTTTACGGGCAATCTTTTGATCTCCCTAAAGATGAAAGTTTTTTACCCACACAAATAAGATAAAAAAAATGGGGAAAGATGTCACATCATTTACATAACTAATAGACTTGGGAAACATTTCAGACGATGTCAAAATGAATTCCTGTTCTTTTTCGGGTTAGAGTGAAAAACTGGAACAACAAACAGTCATGCACATAACACACAGGCATACAAACACACACACACACACAATCGGTGAATTTATTTTACACAGGGAAGGAGGAAAATACCGTGAACGCAAAGTTGTATCCCATTTCGAGTACAGACCGAAGGAAATCAATTCTTCTCCACATCATCTTCAAGTAGTTCGGTCTCATAAAATAAGCCTCACGTGAAAAATCAACCCCTTTCGTAATGAGGGCAAAGCAATGGGAGTGCACAACCAAACAACGAGAGAAAGCCTTTCGATCGAATGTAATAATAACCAAATGATTCAGAAGATGGCGAGTATCCTGTCCAATTCTGAAGCTCTCAAGAAATAGATCGATCACCGAATTCGGAGCTCCCCAAGCATCGTTCAGGGTAGTCAAGATTACTGAATTGTCTTTCATTGATGCTTCCTTTAAAATTCGTTCAAGACTATACTCCTCACTGTCCTACAAAAGTAATAAAATAAATATATAGGAAAAAATGAGTGATAACTCTGTGAGGAAATCTTAACGTGCTAACATACCCCAGAAAGTGAGAAAATGGGGAGGTGATAGATATAAAGGATCTCGAATTGACGCCAACCAAGTATGATTGGTATGAAGAAGATACACCAGAGTGGCTACAATTTGATTAAATACCTTCAGATGTATAAGCATCATGAGATAGCGTGACCCCGAGATTTATCAGAGTATATAAAGCAAATCATAGCCTGATTAAGTTTAGATAGAAATCAACACCATGGAGCTACAAGATTTGCGGATATAAATATAAGGTATGAGGACGTTGTAAATTGAGATTGGAAAAGATTCTATATAAGCTGTTATTGCTATTACATCAGGTTAATTACTTCGTTCCTAGCTTTTTCATATATGCTCGTGCCAAACACGGAAGTCTTCTTTAGAGATGGAAGGATGAGCAACGGATTATGGTGAAACTTTCAGAACCAATCAAAGTGTTACTACTTTGGCAAGAATAAAAAATACTATCATGTTTGTTCACGTCCCAAAACAAATTTCAGTTTGTCCTTGATTGCTCAGGCTACTTTGTATCAGACTCAAGCACGCGGCGAGTTAGTAAACTAAATTCATAGATCTTTTCAAACAAAAAATGAAAAAAGTATAAACTATTCTAAAATAACTGAATTAGCATGTAGAAACTACTACAAGTTTTTAGTATAATGATTACCGATAAATTCAAATTTACAGATTGAAGAGGTGCAGGGGACACCATACAGTAGAGAAATCCATTGCTTGATTGACGCAAAAAGAAATAATATCCCTTCAATCAATACAACAATCTTTATGAATCGTTTTTTTTTAAAAAAAATAAACTTTATACATCGAAGGCTCATCTATTGGTACTGATAGTAGCATTTACTCCACATTTAATCACTGAAACTTATATTCAGCCTCCTGTCTGGTAAAATGCTCGTGCTTAAGGAAGAATCAGGGGACGGAAAGGGAACTGACCGAGTTAGGAGAAGCATCTTCGAAAAAGGGTACCACATGAGTGACAATGGGGCTGTAATTGTAGTAGGAGACTCGGAAGCCCACGGAGTCGGCTGCTCTGTAGAGGAAGAAGCAAGAGAGCGTCATCATCAGCAGGAGGAGGATCGTAATTGCCGCTCGGCGGAGGACGGAGGCGCCGGTGAAGAAATCCGACGGCATATCAACAATCACAATGGTCGGAGAGGAGAGAAACGAGAGCGAAACCGTCGCAGCGTGAGAATCGTAGGCACCCGCACTGCACCATTCTCTCTTTTCAGTTGTGCCGCATAAGAGATTTCGTCGATTTCGAAAGAAATAGTTTTTGTTGTTTAAATAACGTTTTTTTAGTAACGTATGGTCACTGGTCCCTCTAATGATGAATTTATAAAATATTTATATAATATATAATTTCAAGTAATCAAGATCTTGAGCTTTAATCCAATTTCTTCCAAGACATTAATCTTTTATTGAAGCCTTAATCTTTTCTTGGAGATTAGAAGTTCTTCTCCTCAAAAGTTTAGAAGCAAGGTAAGAAAGCTTATTTCCTTGGGTTAGTGATTAAAGGGAAAACAATGGGTTGTTTGGTTTGAATGTTGATGTAAAGTTGTTAATATAATGATTGATGGTATTGTATGTATTGATATTTTGGAAAAGAAATGGAATTGTAGAGGAGCTAACTCTTTAGCACGCACGTCACGTGTTTGACAAAATGATTCAATGAATGTTTTTATGTCATATTACGGTTAAGAAATGATATGGATTCCTTCTTTATACAATTGTTGAGATTTGAGTTTTCTTGAATATCAAAATTGCGGATCTTGATTCGAAGCATTATTGAATTAATTATGAATTTTGTACAGAAATTGCTCTGTTTTGATAAATGATCCGAGTTCTTGAGTTATAGTAGACTTCGAAGGTTCAAGACTTCTCACCTACACATTTCGATCTTCTTTTGGTAATATTTGAAAGGTATGTTACGGTCGGTAACATACGAGGTAAAAGTATCATTTTTATTTTAAATTGAAAATTCTATGGCTCGATGAATTACTTGTGATTTGATGATGATTGTGGCCTTGAGATGAGTTTATTATAATATCGAAATGATGATATTGATTTGCATCATTACATTGCATATTGAGCCACTTGTTGATTCAGATTTGATATGGCGGAGGTCGCCTTGATTTATTGATTTGTTGGACGTATGGGGCTATAGTTGAGTTGGCATAGTGTATGCGGAGGTCGCTGCTATGGCCTGAACACTCTCTATATGCGCACCATAGTCCTGGGATTGTAGAACACAGCACCCCACCTCGAGCGGATGAGTCGGTGGATGTTGCTGGGGGATTCTCTTTCCTTGGGTACCCTATGACCAGATGATTCACTTGATCTTGAGATTTATTGATAGCCCACAGCTTCTGATCATGCATTGCATTATATTGCATCTTTATGAATTTAATATGAAATATTTGTCACTTTAATTCTCATATGTTATTGATTGTATCATACTGGGTTTATACTCACCGGCATGTCCGGTACCTCTTGTTTTCATGTGCTTGACGGTAGGTGAGGCGAGGCTTGGGATGCCAGAGTCCAGCTCAAGGCGAGGAAATACGAGTTAGAGTGAGATTCTCGGGTCTTAAGAGCTATTTTATGATGTTGGGATTTCTTTATTTTGGCATGTTGAAAATTATATTTCAAACATTTGAGACAATTAAATTATTTTGACGATGTTTATGTGGATTTGTGAACCACAAATTATGTATTTTACTCGATCATTTGGTTTGTTACAATTATAATTATTAGTATTAGATATCGGACCCAGAGCCCCACAAGTAGTACGCACATAGATGCGTAAAATAATAACCATCGTTAGATTTGCACATAATTATAATAAGAATATGATTATTAAAAAATGAAATAAAATAATAATAATTTAGTACAACAGAGAATGCTAAAAATTTAAAAAATGTTTTTAAAATGAATTGTTTTAAAAATAGGATAAACGAAGCATGATACAAAAATAATAATATATATTATATATAAAGTAAGAGCATCATACAATAATTATATTTTTTCTCACACACACGCACACTCCCACGTTACCATTATTTTTTGAATAAAATAGAATATAATTCAATAAAATAAAACCTCAAATATTAACTTTAAAAATTTCTTTATCCATATTATATTTCACACAAAAATTTATATTATATAAAAATCAAATTTAATTTTGTGCACGGATTGTATGCAGAAGTTTGCTAGTAATCGTTATAGTTTAGTTAGTGTTGAGCCCAAATTCAACAAAGCTCACTAGCAATGGAAGTCCATTAAATGTGAAAACCCTATTTCACAAGTCCGTAAAGAAGCTAATTGGTGAAGACGATGGGAGAAGTTGATCAATGACCCATTATGGATGATCGTGGAAGGTGACTGGAACTGATATGTTGAGTTTAACAAAAACAGAAGGAAAAAAAAATCAGAAGGAGACTCTTGAAAAAATTCATCAAAAAACTACATCAAATTTTCTGCAAAATATTTTAATATTTCGTTCGCTTATTTTTAATTTCTAGCACTCTATTTTCTTTAATTTTTGACATATTCTTTTATCTTTCTTATAAAAATTTTGCTCGGGTTCATAACGTCATAATTAAATTTGATATGGTTCAAGGATTTCTTCTGTAATTTTCATTATATTTCTCAATCAAATTCTTAGTTTTGAAGTCATAACGAGATAATTATAACAAACGGTCGAATCAGGACACATATCGTTGATAATAAAAGTAAGATTATTTCATATTTGGCACGATTACGTGTCGTGGTAAACAAATTGGCATGCCTAGTGGGAAAACAATGCCTCCAAATCGCACTGAGAAACATGAAGGAATTCCTCCTTCACAAGGGAAAGACCATCGTTCACAAAAAAAAAAAAGAAACTGATGTTGATTGAATATCAGTCGAACAACCGGTACACAAGTTCGAAGAAGAGACTATAAACGAAGGAATTGCATTTTTTGGTGCCGATGGAGTTTTAACAAAGATTATGTTTTCCATGGAGAAAAATATCCGTGGTGATCTCAAATAAATGACCGAAGCTTTTACTATTGTCATGATGGACTTTATAACAGAAATAAGATAGTGGAGGAAATCTTCGAATGAGGAGAATAAGTCACGAGAAGATGGTAAACCTAAAAAGACTAAAACAAAGATGTGTGAGGACCAAGGCTAGGGTCAGGAAGTTCTCAAGAGGTGAAACCCGTCGTTGGAGGAATCACCGATTTTGTAGTCTGTTAGGGAAATAAAATATACTCCTCCGCACAGGAGAGGTGATGAATTGGGACTGAGGCACCAAAACTACAATAATCGTAAACAAGTGGTCAGTAATATGTTTGATGAGACTTCTCCTAACATGAATCCATGATGCATGGTAATGAGGAAGTACATGGATATTCAATGTCAAATTCATGGAATAACACTCGGGGGCAATTTACTCCCCACACCCATTACGATTTACGACATGCTCCAGTCTTAGACTTTGAGACTGTACGTAATGTTATTCAAGAGTTGTATGGCCCAGGGATGAGGCCAATCAACCGACCATAGTTTCACAAGCCATACTCTGATGTTGTTGATCGTTATAATCCTTATCCACGAGGATACTGCATTCCATAATTCACTTTATACTCAGGGGAAGATGGTCAGTCTAGCGTGGAACTTGTAGCAACGTTTACAATACAATGCTATGAATTAGCAATTTTGGATATTTTTTTCTAACTAGAACCTACGGTTGTTCTCCAATTTATTGACTAGCACTGCTTTCACTTGGTACGCAACACTGCCTCAAAATTATATATGATTTGGCATGACATGGAACACAAGTTTCATACACAATTTTTTAGAAACAGTACCTGAGATTAGTATAGTAGAATTATCAAGCGTGGTCCAAAATCCAGGAAAATCTGTTAATGATTTCATATGTAAAATCAAGAGAGTGAGAAGCAAGTGCATAGTGTTCTTTCTAAATAAGAATATGTGAAGATGACTCAATGAGGACTTGATTTTTACCTTAGAAAAAATTCCAAGGGATGGAATTCCACGATTTTTATGAGCTTGCTGCCAAAGTATCATAGTATGAAGAATTATTGCCTGAAGAAAGTCATAAAAAAAAAAATCCATTGTAGGCACTTACTTCCAAGAAGTTGAGAAAATCACCTTGGCAGAAGTGATGAATTCCGGATCACGCACAGTCCTGTTATTAAAGTGCAAGATTGAAGAATTTTCTAGGAAGAACTTTTTTCCAGTTCAAACGCCATATAATTTTGATGCGTCAAAGATGGAAGAAATTTTTAATCACTTGATAAAGGAAAAGTTTATAACTTTCCCCCCAAATAATAAGTTACCAACCAGAGAGTAGATGAAAGAAATGGACTGATGTATGTATCATAATTCCTTCAACCATAATACTTAAGCTTGTTGGGCTTTTAAAAATATCCTACAAGAAAGAATCAATAAGGGAATCATGAAGTTTCTCGAGGAAAAAAAAGAAGCAATGATAGTGAATGAAGACTTTTTCCCCCCTGGTAGCCAACGTGAAAATGTGAATAATTCTGACTTGCGGTCTCTAATCAATGAGAGGAGGAGAGGTGTAGCTGAAAGTAGATCTATCACGCCGAGAGTTATTATAAGTAAATGCTTGATACCTAGTAAGATGATATTTGATGTTAAGGACAAAAAGACTAACAATTTTCCTGAAAAAGATCATCATTACAGTAGGAGGAATGTGTCTTACAGAAGGAAGGATGTTAGGTATGATGAGGGATCTATGATCAAAAAGCCGGTGAACCAATACCTCGAAAGAAGCTCATTTATTAAGGTCGTGAACGATGAAAGAAGAGATGACCAACAATAATTCCAAAAGATACTTCAGAGGTCACCATTCCTGGATAGTCATCAAAAATATGAAAAGAAGCCATATTTTGTTGTTCCTCTCATGGCAACCCCAGAGGGCAATGGAGATGTGTGGAACATCCAATGTTTTCAAAACCCCTTTATCGAACCCAAAAACGATGGTTGCTAAGGGAAAGGCTGCGGATCGCAGGTTGAAGGTGGAAGAGTCATTGAAAATAAGAAGAAGTTTGAGAGGATGGCTACTAATGATAATAAGGAAGAAGGTGATGACTTGTTATCAGAAAAAGACTATAATGTAGTCAAGAAAGCTACCTTCAATGTGGGGCAGATTCTTGTTTCATTTGAGTGCATCAATGCCTGTTGATGTTACCAGATGAGTTCAAACGCAAAAAGAAGTTTGAATATGATGTCTCCATGGGAAATAAAATTATTATAGATTCCAGTAAAAATAGTATTTTGAAAGATTGTGCTGGAGTTCTTGTTGATGAAGAGAAAAGAGTGGTTATGAAGAAAGCTAGCAATGAGATGACTAAACATATCAAATTACTTTATATCACAACACTTGATAATGGAAAGCGGGTGTCTAAATTATTGATAGATAATAGATTTGCTGTCAATATTCTAATCTACAAAGTTCTTCGGAAGTTGGGGAAGAGTGTGGAAGACTTGATTCCTTTGGAACTCTCTGTGACAACTTTTACTGGAGAATCTACAAAACTTTGGGAGTTTTACCAGCAAATATCATTGTAGGGTCTCAATCCTCTCTATCAGCTTTCTTCGTGGTCAATTCCAGTGTTGGCTTCCATGTTTTGTTAAGGAGGGATTGGATTCATACCAATCCTTGTGTTTCGTCATCCATGCACCGGTTACTGTTAATGTGGAAAGATGGTGATATAGAGTTGGTACATGCTGATTCGCAGTCGTATCAATCTAATTTTAATGTTGTATAAGCTAGATATTATGATGGATCTTTTATCCTATTAAGTTTTGTAACTACAAGGTGAATGGACAACAGGAGGCAGCATACATGGATAATCAAAAAGTTAAAAAAGCAGTTGAGAATATTCTCAAACCCACACCATTGTCTCTCCTAGACTCATGGTCCGACCTATTATTGAGGAGGTCGATGATTAAGTTCATTAAAAAAAAGATGGAAGTGGTTGCAACTTCCGAGTGAAAGCCACATTGCAACATTTGGTGAATGAAGTGCAATATCAAGAGTTGTGGGATATTGATGGAACTAAAATAATATTTGAGGAGGAATGTGGAGGTAATGAAAAAATAGAGTTACAACTCAAAGATCCAATCTTCGCTCCGGCTCAGATGGAAGATCGACAGCCGGAGACCCAAGATCCCTTGGAAGAAGTGAACTTGGGGACTACAGAATGCCCTAAAACCACTTATATCAGTATGTTGTTAGAGGAGGATGTGATGAAAGAAGTAGTAGAACTTTTGGAAGAGTTCAAAGATTGTTTCAATTATTAAGAGAAAATGAGATGTTTTATGTTTGGTCAATATTGTATGAAATAGGTTGTACAACCACTTTAATTAGTTTTGTTCTCTTTTATTTTTAAAGTTGATGGTATATGAAAAAAGTTTGTAAGGATGTTGAGAATAAGCTTGTAAGACATTTTATACAAAACTTACTTGTAAATAATGGTGGAGAACTTGTGGATAAATAAAATTGTTGCTCATAGAGTTTTTGGTGTTGTTGTGGTTTTAAGGAAGGTCATTGGTGGATTTATCTCGTTTTAGTAGCAAAGTTAAATGTGAAATACCAATAAATATTGTCATTTAATTTTAGGTGGTTGATGGTGGACAATGAAATTACGCGATTTGTTTCATAACGGTGTTATGTTTATGTCAATGATTACGATAGATGTGCTAAAATTTAATGATCCATTCAAAAGTCAACCAAAACAGGCCAACTCTCTCGTCAATTATTTAAAAAAAAATTCTTCTAATTTTTTTATTATTTTTTTGTATCAAAACACTTACTTTAACTTCATACATTTTGGGAATTTTTAGATTAGCGTTTGATGTGTTTTGAAGGGTTTTTTTTTAAAAATAATTTAAATTTAAAAAATTATTTCAAAATTAATTTTAAAAAAAAAGTTGGACGGAAATACCTCAATCCGTGCTTTGTAAATGCGGATGATGCTAACGTGGAACAGCGTCCGTGCTTACAGAGCACGGCGCGGACGCTCCTACGTGGACCAGCGTCCGCGCTTGCAAAGCGCGGACGCTGGTCCATGTATGCAGAGCACGGACCCTGTATATTGTAATTTTTTTTGAGATTATCACCTTCCACATGGCGCTGCTCCATTCGACCGCCTCTTATCTGTTGGATTCCTTCTTCTTTCCTTCTCTTTTCTTTCCCGTCTCATTTTTGCATTTTCAGATTCTCCTTTACGCTCTAAAAAATTTTTGAGAAGAAGTTGAGAAAATCTACAACATATTTCATAATGGCAGATAATCGAAATCCAGAAGATCCCAGTGTCCTCTATTTACAAGCGACACATATGTCATCAAAAGTTTCTTCGTTGACCGTCGATGATATTGTGAAAGTGAAGAGGTCAGACAATTTGATTTGGAAGTTATATACTGATAATTACTTACACAATCGTGTACTGGTATATTTAAATCATATGGGTTTTTATGGAGTTTTAGAACGTGGCTCTCAAGTGTATGATAATCATTTGATTACTGCTCTTGTTGAACGTTGGCGACGCGAAACACACACGTTTCATTTTACATGTGGTGAAGCAACAATCACGTTACAAGATGTTTCAATAATTTGGGGGCTAACAATTGATGGAGAAGCAGTAATTGGAGTAGATGTGTCACATAAAGTTGAGGAATGACAACACATATGTTTGGATATGTTGGGATTTTTGCCAGCATCAAAACATTTGAAAGGTGGTCCTCTTTCCATGACTGCACTATACGATTATTGTATGTCTAACCTTGTTAATGATGATACTTCAGAAGTAGATGTTGTGAAATTTACTCGTTGTGTAGCGCTAATGATTATTGGAGGAATAATGTTCTCTGACTGTCAAGGAGGGTCTGCTAGGCTAATATTTTTTCAACTGCTACGAGATTTTGATAACGTGAAGTCTTATAGTTGGGGTAGTGTGGTTTTAGCATTTCAATACCGTTAATTGTGTAACGCGTCACTTATAGAGAAGACTACAATTGCCGGACCTTTATATATCCTGCAGGTATCTTTAATGTGATGTGATTAACACAATTTTTTTGTTAAATTTGTTGAACTATTTTTATTATTATAAGCAGCTATGGGCATGGAGCAGGATTAAATGTGTTAACCCCGATCGAGATGGGTTAACATTAGTTATACCTCCTGTTGATTCGGATGCTATTATTCCAGTTTTTCCATATGGTGCACGGTAATTTTTAATAATTATTGTGATAATATCATAAATATCTTGTATATTATATTGATATGTAATTTTTTTTATAAATGTAGGTGGAATGTTGGATTTAATTACACACATGCGCCAACACATTTTGTAAGAATTATAAGAGATTCTCTAGATCGTATGAAAAATAATGAGGTATTATAGAATTTCAATATTTTATAGTGATTAAATTCATACTATTTTGATTTGAATAAATGAATAATTATTTTTAACTTTTTTTACAGTTTAATTGGATCGTTTAAAAGAAGAATGACATAGATGTGAAGACTATTATTGATTCATACGACAACAAAATATGGCGATGTGTTTGTCCCCTTATATGCTTTGACATCGTGGAGATGCATCGTCCTAATCGGGTCATGCGACAATTTCGAAGACGACAATCAATTCCAGGGTCTGCTGTCGACAATGACGATATGCATAATATCACGAGAATAGGACATCGAAACACCGATTGGAGAGATTATCATAGAAATTCAATTGAGCTGTGGAATAAAAGGCTGAGATATGTTTCTAAAGGGGTGCGACACGGGCGATCGATGCAAACTGACGAAGACTACTTCCAATGGTATAATCAAATCACTGTGCGCACCATATCACCTGAAGTTACTGTCGTTGATTTTCAACCACATCCGTACAATAATTTTGTTGGACAAATTAATGTTGAACAAAATTTCAGTACGCCTTCTCCTTTTTCGCATCAGTCATCATTCGGTTGGAGAAGTGACATGGTTAGACAACCAAGTGGGTTTGCAGGAGCCTCTACTATTAATACGTCAGCTGAATTGAATATTGCTGGAACCTCTACCACTCAACCTGGTTTTTTCAGTGATTCAAGTTTTGCTGACTTTCGTTCGGTTGGTCAGCCAGATTTTCAGACTCCTTATTGGTCTAACACACAAAGTTTTACGAATTTGCTTAATGTTGGTCCACAGCATATTGTGCATGACACTCAACCACAGAGGAATGTTGTTTCACCTATCATTTATCCAGGTTACTCTCATGAGGAAAATCCAGAACATGTACGATTGCGTAGAGGGACGAGACGACGCAATCCACCTGATTGTGGTACTGGGAGCCATTTGTATCATTTTAATTATGACGATGATTCTTCTACTTAATTGTTTGTACAGATTGCATTGTTGTATAGTCTACATTCTATTATCAATACAAGTTGTTTCCGTTGATTGAGATATAGCACAACAAAGAAACATAGTTAAACCACACCGAAATGCAATTCATAAAAACATACACATCAACTCATTGTTAAACCATATCGAAATACAATAATAAAAACATATACATAAACGAAAGAGAATGATGCCAAGTCAGAAGCCATCAGGACTAGCTGTACTGAAAGTCATCCTCGACGTGTCGATGTGAAAATGCTGGGAGAGGTGGAAATGGCTCGTCGGAGGCGCTAGTGGCAGGGAAGCGCTGCGCAAGCACACGATTAAAATCATGCACGTAATCAAACTGCTCGCGTGTCATCTGCCATTGTCTCCTCATCATACGCTCTAGGTCATCAAGACGCTGGTGTGCGGTCTGTCCTCTCTCTGCACGTCTCTGTCCTGCGTGTCGTGGCTGTCTGATGGGCTGTGGATGTGCTCCACTCCCTGAACCCTCGCTCGGACCACTCTCAATCTGCCTACGTCTTTTATCTCTCGGGAGCTTGCCATAAATTAAAATATCGCCTTTCTTGTCCAATACTGGCTCACTATCATCCCATATAACCCCAGCTAGGCGGCACAGCTCCGTGATGGTCGACGAATGGGGCATGCTAACTGTGGATGTCCCCCGTGCAACCTGCAGAATCGAATTCATAATCACCCGACCTGCATCCACTTTCTTCCCGGTGATGATGCAATACACCAATGCTGCTTTCATCTTTGTGACATCAGAGACATGCCCAGATGGCATCAACCGCGATGCGACAAAATGGTACCAGTTATATGTCTCCCTAATCATGCATGTCGCAGGAAACGTGACCGGAGCTCGCTGATTATTTAGCTTCCAAACCGTGCCCGGGTCACAAAGTGTGTTGATAATCGTCTCATACGGATAGGGCTGTCTCATAAATCTCGTATAATCATCGTTTTCATAGTCAGGCATCGAGTACAATGAGTTAATAGTCTTGCTGTCAAAGGCAACCATCTGCCCCCTTATTCTCAAGTAGTAGTTCTCATGCCTAACCATCAAGTTAGCGTAGAATTCCCGGACAAGTGACATCACAGCATCTAGTGGTGGCTTCACAAACTCAGCCCAACGCAAATGCTGAGCCAGAATTAAAGTATCACAACCCTCGACGCTCTGATCCATCCCTCTTTCTCGCTGCATGTTTTTCTCTTGTAATTTAGAATAATTTTCAGCTGCAACTGCATCCCAAAAACGTCGTCTATCAAAACCAGCATGCGACGACTGACCATTCCCGGACTGAACTTGCTTGCCTTTCTTCCTTGGCGGCATGGTTGAAATCGCGCTAATAACCTAGAACTTGTCAAAAAACCACTTTTTATTAACAACTTTCTAATTGAAGCATTACATCGAACATGTTATATGCACAAACTCTATAACATTGTTAATTCACATTTTAAAATGAAATTGATGAATGATTAACAACACAAATAATGTTACCTGATATATGAACTGAAAATGTATTGCAACTCGACCGTGAGCGATTTGTTGAAATCGATTGATTTTAGTGGGAGGAGAAATTGGGTGAGGATATTGGAGTTTGAATGAGGAGGTGAGGGAAAGTTTTTTTTTAAAGTTAGTGGTGTAGCGCCGCGGCGCTAACAAATTAACGCCTCGGCGCCACTTTTGCGTAAATATGGCGCCGAGACGCTTACACACGAGCGCCTCGGCGCCATATTTGCGCAAATAAGGCTCCGCGGCGCTACAATTTAAAAAAAAATGGAATGAGATGAGAGGAAAGTTTTGTCAACTACATTTTTCTAACACTTAAATTGATTACAAATCATACGTTAATACAGATTAAAAAAAAGACTTCAGCGTTGTTGAATGTCTCTTAAACCCGGTGTATCCATCTCATTTCTAATTTGAGTTGTTCTGTCTCTACCAACTCTTCTTATTTCACGTCTAACAGGGTTGTGGCGCAATTCGAAAGTTGGAGGATCCCAGTATCGCTCATCTGCAAGAGGTTGGAATCTGTCCTCGTACGTTGCTAAGTACTCAGATAGGTTATACCAGGGCTGCACAAGTGTCGTGGGATCCAAGGAGTGCCACTTAGCTGTGCAAATAGCATGGGAACATGGGATGCCGACAATCGTCCATTTACCACATGAACAATCACTCGTTGATAACTTGACGACATACATATGTTGACCACGACTTGGTCTTCCTACGGTTGCAACAGAAGCAGTTTGATCACGTACATCGTATTTGAAAACACGATGTTCACTAGATTTTCTCGCCCATTTCTCATACTTCCGACATGCATAATCTGACCACAGTTGATTTTCCTGAACCATACGACCACTTCTTGTCACACGTTCAATGAAATATTGTATGCACCTCAAAAGTGTCAAGTGTACTATGGCAGATATAGGAAGTCTACGAGCACCTTTCAACACAATGTTTAAACACTCCGACATGTTGGTTGTCATCACACCACGACGCCAACCACCGTCATGAGCCAAACTCAATTTTTCTTTTGCAATTCCGGCCAAATATCGGTGCGCCATAATGTTTTTTTGTTTGATTGCCTCCATTATTGAATCAAACTTACAGATTTGATTCTGTGTGCCTGCCGCCCAGCATAAATCTTTCAAATGCACGTCTTTGAATTTAGCATTAAAGTTTGAACACACATGTCTCAAACAAAAACGATGCACACCGTAAGGAGGTTGAAAATATGGTAGATCTTCCGTTGCTCGCACTCCCTTATGCCTGTCAGAAATAAGACACACACCATGTTCACCACGAACAACATGTCTTCCTAGGTTCTCCAAGAACCATTTCCAAGAATCTGTTGTTTCTTCATCAACAATAGCAAATGCTAGCGGTAGAACCTGATTGTTCGCATCCAGAGTCACACCAATCAACATTTTGTGCTTGTATTTGGTATACAAGTGTGTACCATCGACACTAATTATTTTCCGACAATGTCGAAACCCATCAACACACGGCCTGAATGCCCAGAAAACATAGTTCAGTGTCTTACAAATATCAGTGTTGGCTCTGAGATGCTTCCACTCCACAACTGTTCCCGGATTATATTGGGACAAAGCACACATATATTTCTGAAGCAATTGAACGGAGCTCTCCCATGTACCATAAGCAATTTCCATAGCACGTTTCAAACTTCGCCATGCCTTCTTGTACGAGATTTGATATCCATATTTATCTTTCACATTTTCGATGATATAATTAATCTCGTAAGCAGGATCACAACGAACAACTCCCAATAGCGTATGTGCCACCATCTCACTGTTCAAATTCTTATGGCCTATACCGACAGAGGTAGATATACATGTGTGAGGCCCGACGTATTTTGTTATTTTCCAATAACCAGTCTTGGCCTTGAAAGAAGCGCGAAGTCCCCATCGACAAATGACCGTAGAAGAATTATTTTTGCAACGTCACTGCCACAAACTGCGTGTGCTATCCTCGACACGGTACTCACGCCTGACAACTCTGACTGAATAATCCTTCACAGATGCAATAAGATCATTCTTATCTTTAAATAACATATTAACGCATAGTTCACCCTTATCCGGATTGTAATAGCTTGATTGCACTTCAGAAGGTACATCGACAGAATCAGAAGGTTCTTCCCCAAAAAATTTGTTGAAAAAAGATGGCATTTCAGAAGTGTTTGAAAGAAATGGTACGGTCTGCCTCTGTAATGTGTCACGCGGTGGTTGTCGAGATGATGTCCCCTCATAAGGATTTGTAAAAGTATTCACTTCATCATCAACATTCACATCTTCTTCTTCAGACTCGCTGTATGACATATCGGGTTCAGAGTCAGTCCTACAGATATCATCATTATTGGCCTGATCCGGACAACGAGCACTCGTATGTAATGTTGGATTCGGCCAATATGGAGCATTAATTTGTTCCGACGAGACATTGATATATTGATCCCAAGACCCACTTACATCATCGAAACTCATATTACCGAGTCCTTCAGTAACCTATGGAACATAAGATTCTTGCTCCTGGAAACCACCATATGTAGACGTACCGGGTTGGTTATAGAAACCTGAATCGGATACATGTGGAACATATGATTCAGGATCACCAAATCCAACATCATGCTCAATTGAATTTGCTTCCACGTACAGATGCAAAATATGCATATTGTCACAATGCATTACAAACTGTAAAACATCATCATCAACGAGATTGGCTTGAATTTCATGCCAAGATGCTCTCTCCATGAATGAATACTTTGTTGACATCTTTAGAGAAAAATTCGCTGGATCGATTGCTAACATTTTATGCACAACTTCAGCTAACTCCATCAAATTAATAGATCGTAACACTCGTATCGTTCTAACAAATGGAATGCTATATTCAACTGATCCATGATCGCTAACTATATGACCACCAAAATATAAGAGTACGTCGATGTTAGACATTGCTAACCAAATTTGAAAGAAAATTTACGAGAAAATTGATAACTCATTCGTTGCGTTTCTTATCAATTATATAGGAGAAAAAAAGCGAAAATTATTCAGATTTACAATATTGTAGTTCACGTGCAAATTCATATCTTTAGCTTTCACGTGAAATGTCGGAGATAAGATAAACAGCTGAAATGGTCAGAGATAAGAGGCGGTCGAATGGAGGAGCGCTATGTGGAAGGTGATAATCTCAACAACCAATAAAAATCGATAAAGATTAAAAAAAAATTTACAATATACGGGGTCCGTGCTTACGAAGCACGGACCATGCATACATTGCAAGCGCGGACGCTGGTCCACGTAAGCGCGGACGCTCCACCGTGGCGCGCCTTCCGTGCTATGTAAGCACGGACGCTGTTCCACGTTGGCAGCATCCGCGCTTACAAAGCACGGATTGAGGTATTTCCGTCCAACCTTTTTTTTAAATTACTTTTGAAATAATTTTTTAAATTTAAATTATTTTTAAAAAAAACCTGTGTTTTGAATGTTTTACTTTTTTAATAATTTTCTTTTTATGTTATTCATGTTGCTTGAATATGTAGTTTTTTCACTAAAATTATAATCGATGTATCATATGATTTATTTGATTGTGATATCGATTACTTATTATGTGATTAAGAACTAGTTAAGATATTTATTAAAAAATATGTTATACGATTACAAAAAAATTGTGTAACAACAGTTCACATAGAATATTATAATCTCAAAGTTTTTATATTTATGTAAATGCATGTGTAGATATAAAAGATGCCAAATAAAATAATCATTAACTAAATAAAGAATGTTTTGTACATAAATACATGTGTAGATATAAAAGATGCCAAATAAAATACTCATTAACTAAATAAAGAATGTTTTGTAGAATAATAATAATATAATAAAAAAGCTAATATTAACAGTTGGATTATTGAACACGCACTCTAATAATAACATCTCAAAACACAACATCTATCATAAACTGCAAAACTTTTGTGCAAGAACATGCACTAAATTGTTTGTATCTCGAAAATAAGATTGAACCATTGTACTCTTTTTATGAGCTAAACTATTTTCGATTTTTTTAAAAAAAAAAACCTGCGTACATCGCTCGTTCGTGTATGTTTTTTCATAGCATTCATGAAAATTAGAACATTTGTTTTTATAATGCACTGATCGTGAAAAGATCTTCTTCAAGGGACGTCAAAATTTCTTCAAGGAGCATACATCGGAATATTGTTAATCATATTATTAATAAATATTATTTATATGTTATTAATAATCATAATTTAATTGATTTATTTACTATTTGTATGAATCTATAATATAATCTTTAAAAAATTAAAGTTTCGTATATTTTACTAATAATTAAAGAAATATAATTTAAGAATTTTTTTAAAAAAATAGTTTTCATTTTTGATATTTTGTTAATTAATTCTTTATTATTTATATTCTTTATTTTATTTTATTTTTTAAAAAAAACCCCAACTTGTGCAGTCTGCTTCCCAAATGCGAAATTCACAACCAAAAAGTTCTCACATTACACACATTTATTTGTGAATTGTGAGAAATCACTGCTTCACTCACACACAGGGCGATGCTGCGATTCGGAGTGATAGAATTCCTCATCCAATCTGCTCAGGTGAGATTACGAATCACAATGTAGAGATTACGAATCAATCAGAATTATGTTCTCCATTCCAGTTTTGATCAAGCGTTTTTGCAAATTATTGGGGGAAAAAAAGCTGCTGGAAGTCTCCCCGATTGTGAAGTACTCTGCATTATCGCTATTCGTCGAGCGTTTTTATCCAGCTCTCTCCAGGTAAATTTTATTGATTTTTATGTTCGAAGCTCTCGTAGGTATTATTTTGTTGGAATGCTGTGAAATCACGACTAGAAGTTGTAATTTATAATATATCATATTTGATATAGTACTGGAAAAGTATGAATAATATTTGCGGTCTGAATGGTGGAAATATTATAATTATGTCAGAGATTATCGAGGTAAGAACCGGAAGTACCTCGGATGTGTTGGGTTTTCATGCTTTATGGTGATTTTAGTTAACTTCAAATCAATCACCTCCAAACCTGTGCTAGAACATATTTCATACAAGGATTTTTTGAATGCTGCATATCTTAGGAAATATCTTTACATGCTTTACTTTCCATCTTTCAAAGATTTGAAGATGACAAGGGCACCAAAAACTGGCTTCTGCATCCGATTAGAGAAAGTAATTTGCAGCTATTTGCCCTTGTTTCAATATGGCTCTCAAGCAAAGTACGTGGTGTTTAATATTATTGCCTTAGCAACATCCATCTTTTGTTCAAATTTTATTATCAATATGCAGATACACGATATGACTCCCCTATCCGTCGAGGTGTTAAAGTCATTTGGGGATGACTTTATAAAGGAGCAGCATTACACGAAGAGGGATCTGTTGGATGCAGTAAGCTCTTTATCTCAGTAATTTAGATTCTGCTTCCTTTTCGTCTTAAGCATGCTGGTTGATGAAGAATCTGCAGGAGATGATCTTAATGCAGGTAATTTGATGAGATGGATATGCACCTTATGACATTGAACTTTCTGTCGTTTCTTGATTTTACTCTTTCATCTGTCTGAGCCGAAC
Organism: Primulina huaijiensis; assembly: GCF_012295235.1. Classification (NCBI taxonomy): domain Eukaryota; kingdom Viridiplantae; phylum Streptophyta; class Magnoliopsida; order Lamiales; family Gesneriaceae; genus Primulina; species Primulina huaijiensis. The sequence goes on along the minus strand of NC_133317.1, from coordinate 9,118,342 downwards.
AAGTCTCCTTTCAGGTACTGAAATTTGAGATTGGCACATCACATATTGCCTTCATAATGGTAGACGAGCTTCTCAGTCAATTAAAGTAAGCTTCAACGCTATCATTCTATAATTTTTCCAAGTTTGAGTTTCTCGAGTCACTATTAATACCTTTTTTGCTCTTCTTTCTATGAATTAGAGTTATTGCCCGAGTTGGGGAACATGTGAATTTTGAAGTTTGTATGGATGTTCTGGACCTGCTTTATGAAAAAGAAGCTACATCACTTCTCTACAACTCTCCCTGTTTTCTTGCTGCATCAATATTGGCATGTCTTTACAATTCTTCAGCTTCAGTCAGCCTCATGTTCTGTTACCATTTGAGGATAAATGTTTTCAGGAGTTTTCCGTTCTTTGCAGGTTGTCGCATATGTTATTTCAGTACCTGCACAAAAGTGGGAATTCCCCATTCTTCCTTGGGGTAAGATTCGTAAGAATGTGCACATTATTATATAACTAGTATTAATCAAAACATGTGATTTGGTGAATTATTTAAAACTAATATATGTTTAAGTCAACACAATCCTATTCTTGTCAAGAATCACCATCGACACAAGATCTAAATACTCACGTAAAATCCCGTAAGAGAATCTGTTGTTAGGTGAGATGAGCCACATTTATTTCATGGTGATTGGAAGATTGCAAATGTGAATGAATTCAGCTGCATTTCATTTGTCAATTATGGTCGGTGAAATCAAATATGGCAGCACAAATTGACCAAGGAAAATAGGAATGCAGCAAGTGTTTTCACATTTTGGATGAGCTCTATAAATAGAGTTCTCGCTGCCTCAGTTTATGCATCCCAAACTGAGAGAGCACAATCAAGAGAGATAGAAAAGAAAAAGGTTTCTGGGTTTCTTGAGTGTTGGAGAGGTTCTCTTGTGATGAAAATTATTTACTCGATTATACTCTGGGTTGAGATTGTGGGAGATTGAATATTTTGTATACACTTGTAATACTTTTCCTATAATAAAGATTTGCAATAGTTTCGTGGACGTAGCCTATATTGGGTTAATCACTTAAATCTTTGTGTTCTTGTTGATTATTTTATTCCTTAACTTTGGTATTATATTACCGTCATGACAATTGCTTCGGTGTATTTCACAACAACTGATTTCAGAGTCTTGTTGTAAAATTTCTTAGAATTATGGGTATGCTTTGGGATTGTAGCTTTTTATGATCTTCCACATCAGAACTTTTTTTCGAGCTTTTTTGCTGAGGCTAAAGAAGCGATGACCAGAGATGATGGATTGGGACCTGAAAACAACAAGTTCGACGGAACAAATTTTTCGTTTTGCCGGTTACAGATTAAAGATTATATGTATAGCAACAAGCTACATCAACCTCTATTAGGAAAAAACTCGGAAAAGATGGAGACGGATAAATGAGAGCTCCTTGACCGACACGTGTTAGGTGTAATACGATTGACCTTAACGAATAACGTGACACAAAACGTGGCGGACGCACAAACCACGGAAGGGATGATATTCATTTTGTTGGACATGTATGAGAAGCCATCAGCAAACAACAAACTACATCTCATAAAAAAGTTATTCAACTTTAAGATTAGAGAAGGTGTTTCAGTGGCTTCACACATCAATGAGTTCAACACAATTGTTTCTCAGTGAACATAAGGTGAAATTAATTTTGATAATGATATTCATGCACTTATTTTTTTTGGCTCATTTACCAAATGTTTGGGAACTGATCCAGGTAGCGGTTAGCAATTTTGTTGGCAAAAGAAAGCTACAATTCAATGATGTCAGAGATCAAATTGTTGCTGAAGAAGTTCGGAGGATGGATTCGGTTGAAGGAACATCATTGAGATCTGCTCTAAATATCGAGAACAGAGGCCGTGACAAGAGGGACAAAAAGAGTTCTAACTGATGGCGCGGTAGATTGAAGTCAAGAAATGGAAAGACAAAAACACATTTGAAAGAATTTGAAGTGCTGGAGTTGTGGTAAGACTGGTTACTTAAAATGAACTACAAATCAACAAAGAAAAATGTTAATGCTGTTATTGAGGAGGCCCATGATGCTTTATTACTATCCATGGAAAATGTGGTTGATTCTATGGTTATGGACTCAGGAATTTCGTTTCATATCACTGGTAATCGTGATGTATTCTATAATTACATTGTTGGCGATTATAGAAAAGTTTTCCTTGCAGATGAAAAGCCTTTGGAAATAGCTGGTATGGATGATGTTCGTATGGTGATGTCAAATGGATCTTTCTAGAAATCAACAAAGTAAGACATGTACCAAAATTTATGCGCAATCTAATTTCAGTGGGACAGCTTGATGACGAAGGCCATAATGTGACATTTGGTGATGGTCCTTGGAAAGTGAACAAATTAGCCACGATTGTTGCTCGAGGAAAGAAAACTAGAACACTTTATATGACTTTCAGTTGTAGAGATACATTAGCGGCCGTGGATGCTAGAGCTAGTTCAAGCTTATGACATTATGGACACGGGCAAATGAGTGAGAAGTGAATGAAGATGCTGATATCAAATGGGAAGCTAATTAAATTAAAGACCGTTGAACACAAGCTATGTGAAAGTTATATATTTGGAAAGTAGAAAAATGCAAGCTTTTCAAAAGACGGTAGATAACCGAAAACAACAATGTTGGAGCAGGTTGATACTGATGTACTCTTGTGACATCCCTTGGAGGCTTAAGATATTATGTCATATTTATCAACGATTAGAGCAGGAAAGTTAGGATTTATTTTTTGAAAAATAAATATGATCTTTATGAGACCTTTAAAAGGTGGAAAATCATGGTTGAGAATGAGACCATCTTGAAGGTGAAGTGCTTACGGTCTGATAATGGCGGTGAATATGAAGAATGTGAGTTCGAGAAATATTGCACACAAAACGAGATCAAGATAGAGAAAACCATTCCTAGTACACCTGAACAGAATGGTGTAGCTGAAATGATGAATAAAACCCTGAATGAACGCGATATGTGCATGAGATTGCACTCTGAATTACCGAAATCATTTTGGGCTTATGTTGTTAACACCGCAGTATATCTGATCAACAGAGAACCTTCGGTACCGCTTGACTGCATAATACCCGAGGAGGTATGGAGCGACAAAGAAGTAAATTTTTCTTTCTTAAAAGTGCTTGGATGTCTATCCTATGTTTATATTGATTCAGCTATATAACAAAACTTGATCCAAAATCCAAAAATTGTTTCTTTATCTGTTTTGGAGATAATGAGTTTGCTTATTTTTATGGGATGACCAAAACCGGAAGATCATTTGGAGCAGAGATGTAATCTTCAGTGCGTTATTATTATACAAAGACATGTCAAGCATTGGAGCTGGACATGAATGTCTTGAAGTTAAGAAGACAGATGAAGTGTCATTGATAGATATTCCCGTGAATGAGTCAAAAAGCAATAATCAAGAAGATGAAGAATCAACTGCACAAGATGATGACTCATAAACTCCAGTGGTTGAACTCAAGATATCTTCTAGAACAATTAGACTCCCTCAGAGACTCCTATGCACTTCATTATACTTTGTTGATAGATAAAGGTGAATTAGAGATCTATGAAGTGGCAATGTGAAATGATCATTCAACTAAGTGAGAGCTAGCCATGGAATATGGGATGAATTCATTGTCATCCAATCAGACGCGAAAGTTGACGCATGACAAAAATTGTATTACATAACTAGTGGGTGTACAAGTTAAAATGACTTTTCATGTACTTGAAAGGTTCTGCTAGCTTATCCTTGTGCTTTCAGAAAGTCAAATTTGGGCTCACTAGGTTTTGTCGATGCCGACACAGGTGGTGACCTGGATGACAAAAATAGTACTACTGGGTATGTATTTGCATTAGGTGGTACGGCAATAAAAGCTGGGTGTCTAAACTTCAAAGTATAGTTGCACTTTCGACCACTGAATCTGAATACATTGCAGTGACAGAAGCTAGCAAATAAATGATTTGGTTGTAATCCTTTCTTGAGGAATTGGGTCAAAAGCCTCAGGATAGCATGTTACACTATGACAGTCAGAATGCTATTCATTTAGCAAACAATCATGTTTATCATACTAGAACGAAGTGTACACACGTTCAATATCATTTCATCATATCAGTTTTGGAATATGGAATCTTAATGCTTGAAAAGATTCATGGGAGTAAAAATATGGTTGATATGCTCACGAAGACAGTAACTATTGACAAACTGAACTCTATCTATAAATGGGGAGATATGAGCTGCTGCATTGATGGTGTGAAGACATGATTGGAATCAAGTCTTCAAGTGAGGGAAATGTTAGGTGAGATGAGCTACCTTTATTTAATGGTGATTGAAATATTGCAATTATGAATGAATTCAGTTGCATATCTTTTGTCTATTATGGTTGGTGGAATCAAATATGGCAGCACAAATTGACCGAAGAAAAGATGAATGCGACAACTATTTTCACATTGATGATGAGCTCTATAAATAAAGTTCTCACCGCCTCTGTTTATGCATCCCAAATTGAGAGAGTGCAATCAAGTGAGATAGAAAAGAAAAGAATTTCTGCTTTATTGAGTATTGAAGAAATTCTCTAGTGCAAGTTAGAGAATTTCTCGATTATAATCTGGATTGAGATTGCGAGAGATTGACTGTTTTGTATACCTTATAATATTTCTTCCAATAAATAAATATTTGTAATAGTTTCGTGGACATAACTTATATTGGGTGAACCACACAAATCTTTGCGTTCTTGTCGATTATTTTATTCTTTTTTTTGGTAGTATATTATCGTCATGACAGTTGCTTCGGTGTATTCCATGATATATTATGGTCATTTCAATTGCTTCGGTGTATTCCACAACATTTGTTATAGGCAGTTTGAAGTTCCAAACCGATGTAATATTAGTGTATGTGAAACTGGAAATTTGATTTGATATGGACTAAATTGGTGGAGTCGTTCAGTATCCATAACTTTTTTTTAAACATGGCCTTTCGTGTGAATGTATACACTTATCTTATATTTGTTAATTTTCGTAGTCAAATTTGTTACCTCGTACAAAGAAGAGGAAATCATGTGTTGTGTCAGGGACATCCTAAAGCATATCTTTGAACCTCAAGCAGATTACGGAGATCCAAAGTTAAATTGAGGTATCCCTGTATATCCTAGTCTTTTAGGTTAAACTACTCTGTCCCTACGTTAATTTTTTGAAAGTATTTTTCACAACTTGTGTTTTAGAAACTTCATCTTCGTTGAGTTTTTGGCTGTCATTCTTCCAAGTTCCAGCAAAGCATCAACAAATCAAAATACTAATGCCCTTATGCGTGTAATTCCTTGGCTATTCAACTTTTCTTTGGCCTCGGATGGCTCTATTTTGACACATTTTCTTGCTTGTGTGCTCTTATTGGATATATTCTTCCCAAACATCGCGCGTTGTGATTCAGCCGGCTTTGTGTTTGTTGAAAGATCTTGCTTCTTATCTATCTTGATTTTTTTTAGCAAATTATCTATCTCGATTTTAAGTGCTTAGTAAATGTTTTTTTTTAATTTTTTTTAAAAAAGAATAAAAGAATCGAGGTGTATTATTTATGTCAAGAAAATATAATTTCGGAAAATTAGTTACATGTATTCAGTTTTTTGTCAAAAACTCTTGTGAGACGGTCTCACAGGTCAATTTTGCGAGACATATATTCTGTTTGTGTCATCAATGAAAAAATACTACTTTTATTATAAATATGAGCAGGGTTGATGAAATGTCGACTACTCGTTTCTCTTAAAAAATATTAGAATTTTTTTTCCCACTAAGGCATTCGGCCGAAATTACACTATACCTGCATATATATTTTTAAAATAATTTTTTCACTATTTAAAATAAATCAACCAACTATTATTTGAAAATCCAAAAGAACTCAATTCAAACATAAAATCGCAAACGTAAACCAACCTAGATTAATATTATTTCAAAATAAATTTAACTCTAACATCATCTCAAAAACCTCTCAAAAGCATCATTAGTCATAAAAATCTTAAATACTCATAAATAATAAACTTAGTTTTATTTGCGGAAAACTAGCGACGGTCTTCGGGTTGTGTGCACCTTTAGTCCAGCAAGATCAACCATCAATACCTCCATTAACATCAATCTCATGGTCACCTGCATCGATCACACCTAGTGAGTCTATTGACTCATAATACCTTAACCATGATAGCAAGTAATATATATACATTCACATGCAATAGTGAAAATACTTTTAATAAAATATTTTGCATGAAAATAAATTTTAACATTTTCCTTTCAACATATCATATCATATTTCCTTTCATCATATACATATACGTTTCCATTTTTATTGAATTCAGATCCTCAATTGTGACTTTCATATTAACTATAGGTCGACGGATCCATCTACATATTACCACGGTACCGGGTGGCGGGGACATCAGCGATACTCTCACCCGTCAACTGAGCATTGGCCTTACATATCATCATATCATTGTATTAGTCACAATCAACTCACCTCCTTCAACTTTTCATATTTCCATCACTTATAAAAATTCGTGCATATATAAATCATTTTTCTTTTAAACCAAACATGCAACATGTCTTTTAGCATTAACGTTTCATCATAAAATTCCATCAACATTTAAAATACATATTTTAACATATATTACAGCATTCAGTGCATTGCTAGGACGTCTAACATTTTTCAGGTGTAAAATGATCGTTTTGTCCCTGAAATCTTAACTTTCCCAATTTATCCTTAGACCTTAAAACGACGATTCAAATCATTCCAAATTTAACATAACACCTTACAATGTCCATAAATATTTCTTAGCCGTAAAATTAAGTTTCTCGACTAATTTCTCAAATTATATTTAAAACTTAAACGTACATCTCGGTTTTAACCCGAATTATTTCAAAACTTCACCAAACTTGAACCATAACTTAACAAAACTTAATTATATCATATACAACCCAAAACAAGCCAATTACAACCCTTGAATAAGCCTAGAACCTTGATGGAATTTTCTGCACTTAATATCCTAAACCCTAGCTTGCTCGACCCTTATGCCCTTTCGTTCCTAGCCTTTGGGCGACCCAACCAGCCCTTATGTCACCTTCCTAAGACCATGACCGAGCCCCATAGACCTACCTAGACTAGCCCTAGCGAGCCACGCACGAGGACGTGCATGGTTCTCCCTATTCCTTAACCAGCCATCCCCTAGTCCATCTAGGACCATAACTAGACCCTATTAGGCCCCCTTAAAGATTTCTCTACAGCAGCTGGTTGCTGCGCCCTCCTAGGAAGCAAAATCGAAACCCTAGGACTCTAGAATCCCATATTTTCGTTCTTCCTCTTGCCCTCTCCTTTCCAGCCTTTAAACATGCACCTAAGGATCCTTAAACATGTTTAAAAACATCCATTCCTATAGTCTTACCATGGCAGACCCTTCAGCATCAATAGCAAGAGTTTTAAATCATAAAAACTTGAGTTTTGGGCATAACATGGCATAAAAACAAAAATAATACAAGGGTTCATATTTTTTCATGCAAACATGCATCAAACATATAATATGGTGTGATAAATGAGAAAAAAGAGATTAAGGCGTGTCTATGCGTATATTACACACGAGAACGACTTGGCGATGCGAGGATGTCGACGAAGAGAAGAACCTATGCCGATTTTCCCATGCTGATTTTTCCTCAAAACCGTGACCTTCCCCTTCAATTTTTCTCGTGTGTGCGTGTGTCTTGCTGCTAGGAAGAGTCCTAGTGTGTTTGAGGGTGAGAGGGCATGTGATTGTGAGGTTTTAGGAGGGTTTGTAGGTTTTTTATTTTAATTAAAATACATGGTGCAAGGTTAGGCCCACTAACCTAGTATAATAGGCTCATTAAGCCCACTAGTTTATATTTAAAATATTTTGCTTAGTAAAGTTTGTGAAAATATTAGCTGAGTTCTCAAAAAGTTTATATTTTCTTCGAAAATCGAATACCGTTTAAAAATACGGCTCGGCGTGTAAAAACACATCATTTTCGAAAATTTTATTTTAAATACACCGTACATTAAACAATCAGAAATAATTATTTAATAAAAATTATTTTCTCTCCTATGGTCTTCGGTCTCCGTTCCTCGATCGCGTTTCAAATAACCTTTTAAAACACAGTTTTATGTATTCATGTAGAAATGTACATTTTAAACATGTAATCATGCATATCATAATTAATTCATGCAACTAAAACCATTTAATTGGTCATTTCCATTTTCCTTAGATTTGCATGCAGTTGGATTACGTCATCATATTTTGGACATTACAATTCCTCCCTCTCTTAAATGAAATTTCGTCCTCGAATTAAAACTCACCGAATAACTCCGGGTAGCGACTTCTCATGTCCATCTGTGACGTACCGTACTTTTTCTACTTAAAATTTGCGGAAAAATTAAAATTTTTCTTAAATTTACACATCCATACGGTCGTCAACTCATCATTCATAAAATATCTTTGGAGTCACCCATCACCAATAAAAATGTTGTTAAAAGAAAAGCTTGTTCAACCCATCTCGCATCAAAACATAAATCAGAGTGAATTTAAACTTGCATAAAAATATTAAAAATGACGTGGGCGGTCCTCGGGTTTAGCCTCCCGCTCAGTCCAAGCCTGCTCCTTGGTCGCCACCTCCTGTCTCCTTATAGACATCCTCACCTGCATCGATCAAGTCTAGTGAGTCTAAAGACTCAACACGTATAAACTAGAATAGCAAGTAATACATAATAAAACCACATGCAACTTTAAAATAGGACATACATACTTGAAACTTGAACTTGCAAAATGAACTTGAACATACGTACGTACATAATTAGACGTGCCGTCAACATAAACTTTCTTAACATGATTACATACTTGAACATACATAATTTCATCATTTTTCGTAGAGATATGTTTCAAAGCAAGTGACCCATAACATAACCGCCTGATCAGACTAACCACAGAACTGGATGACAGAGACGTATCCACTGCCACATACATGAGATCCCCGTTCATAATTTAACGGGCTGATTGGTCCACGTTCATAATTTAACGCTTTCCAATCTCGATCTAAACCCGTTCATAATTTAACGGGCGGATTGGTCCCCGTTCATAATTTAACGCCTTCCAATCCTAAACATAATTTGGTCACAAGACATTTAGCATACCTCAAAAACTTTAAAATATTTTCTTGCACGTCATACATACTTACTTGGCGTTGAGGGATTCGTTGGACTTCGATCGGGGTCGTTGCTGCAACATACTAACGTAAATTCATATCTTAACGGGTGTAACTCAAACGTGACAATCAAACTTACCCACGAGTTCATACATTTCCTTAGGACGTTCTAAAATTCCCGTGACTCGGCATTGTTACACATTGCACTAAACCAAGACATCAAACCTCAAAGCATACCATAATATTTCTCAAAACTCAAGTACACGGACCCCGTGCCCAGGTCCGGCTCCGGGTCTGTGTAGGTGCGGTGGAATGACTCGTGAAGAAAGGGAAAGCACGGACCCCGTGCTGCGGTCCGGGTGGGGTCCGTGTACCTGCGCATGTTTGACATCAAAAGAAAACAAAGGCACGGACCCCGTGCCTTGGTCCATGTGGGGGTCCGTGTCATCTCGCAAAATGGTTACTCGAAGGAAACAAAGGCACGGACCCCGTGCCAGGGTCCGTCCATGGGTCCGTGTACCTGCGGGACAAGCCAACATACGAAAATTCTGAACAGGTTTTGCTTAACAGTCTAGACTCGATCGAACGGACCATGAATCGACACCACGAGGACATCTTAGGATACTACATCAATGACTCGAACCTATACGATTGCCCCCAACGCAACCATATGTCCCAAATAACTCAATACTCCATAAACAAAACCGTTGACAGAAAATGGTTTACACGACTACTCGTTCTCCCAAGAGCCTAACGACGTGAAACGACACCCCAATATATATCCCAACGTCATGCTAAATATACCTAGACGCAGCAACGATCATCCGTCGATCCCCAACGAAGCCTGCAACCATTAAACTTCAAGAACGCATCAACATCATAATTTTCTGAAAACGCAGTTTGAGCAGTCCCACGAAAAACACCATAACTCGCTCAATTTTTGTCCAAAAATTTCGAATCATATATCAAATCGAAGATATCAAAAAGTTCTACATTTTTCGTGTTAAACTTTTTCTCAAAATCTCGATCGAAAATTCGCAGTTTTAAGAAGAACAGTAAAAACGTGATTTAGATCTAAAAATTTTTCTTCAAAATCGATCTAATCAATTATCTGCTCAAACTATGAACATCACACATGAATTTTACGCATAAAATAACGCAACGCATAATATGACATGATCGACGCAACAAAAGAGAGGTTATACGTGCCTTTGATGATAAACTTTACCGAAACGGCGATACCGAAGCGGAGAGGCGCGAGGGTTGATCCGGGACGACTTGGCTCGATTTTTCTTTGAAGGAAACCAGCGAAAGTTGCTGGAATTGCAATGGAGAAGTGGGGCGGCTGCTAGGGTTCTTAGGAACCTAGGTTTTCTTTCTCAAATTGAATAAAAATCTGAATGTGTAGTGAGTGTGTGAGTTTAGTTGTTATTTAGTGTGTGTAAAAGTGTGTAAGTGTGTGTGAGTGTAGAAAACGTGTGTGTGTATGATAATTAGAAGAAAGTCTAGCTAAATTAACTATTTAAAATACTAATTAAAGGTTAACACACACTAATTTAATCAAACTCTTCAATTAACATAATCACACACCAATTTTAAAAGTTTTAAAATTCTAAAATTCACCTAATAATTAAATTTGGCTTTAAAATACTAACAACATAATAAATTAGTAAAAAAATGCCCTCTCCTTAACTTAAAATAAAATACCGCATTAAAATCGTCACCGGGTCTTTTCCTCCATCCCGCCTTGAATAATCGCCTGAAACATGAAACTCGAAAAACATTTTTAACGTGCATCACATAAACATAAATATTTTAAACTAATGCATTTTCATAAATCATGCATGGCTAAAACTCATTTAAAATTAATTAAATGATTTAATAATTAAATAAATGCATGGGTTATACGCTTACTGAATTTGGGCTTTACAGTTCCGCCCCCACTTATATAAATTTCGTCCTCGAAATTAAGTCTTACCAAACAACTCCGGGTAGAGAAGTCTCATATCTGCGTCTGACTCCCAAGTGGCCTCTTCCACTAATTGTTTTAGCCACCGGACTTTGACTAGCTTAGTCACCTTGTTCCGAAGTCTGCGCTCCTGTTTGTCTAGGATTTGGACGGGTCTTTCCTCATAAGACAGGTCTGGAGTCAACTGTAACAGCTCGTAGCTCAGAACATGCGAAGGATTGGCTAGATAATTACTCAGCATAGAAACATGGAACACATTGTGTACCCCAGCCAGATTCGGCGGGAGGGCTACACGGTAAGCTAATGTCCCAACTCTGTCCAAAATCTCGAACGGTCCAATAAACCTCGGACTCAGCTTGCCTCTCTTCCCAAATCTCATAACGCCCTTCATGGGTGCTATCTTTACAAAAACGTGATCACCAACGGCAAACTTGAGATCTCTCCTTCTCTTATCAGCATAACTCTTTTGGCGACTCTGGGCGGTCTTCATTCTATCTCTAATTTTGACCACCACATCTGTAGTCTGCTGAACTATCTCTGGGCCAAGATCTGCTCTCTCACCAATTTCATCCCAATGAACCGGTGATCTGCACTTTCTTCCATACAAAGCCTCGTAAGGAGCCATACCTATAGATGATTGGAAGCTGTTGTTGTAGGTTAACTCCACTAGAGGTATCTTAGACTCTCATGTCCCCTGAAAATCAATCATACATGCTCTCAGCAAATCCTCTAAAATCTGAATCACTCGCTCAGTCTAGCCATCTGTCTGCGGGTGAAAAGCTGTGCTGAACAGCAACTTTGTCCCCATGGCTGCATGTAAGCTCTTCCAGAAGGACGACGTAAACCTCGGGTCCCTGTCGGACACAATCGAAACTGGGAACCCATGTAAACGGACTATCTCCCTGATATAAAGATCTGCATACTGCATCATGGAGAAAGTCGTATTTACTGGCAAAAAGTGTGCTGACTTAGTGAGTCGATCCACTATGACCCAAATAGCATTAATACCTCTGACTGATCTAGGCAATCCAACGACAAAGTCCATACTGATATTCTCCCATTTCCACTCTGTAATAGGGAGCGGCTTAAGCATTCCTGCTGGCCTCTGATGTTCAGCTTTCACTTGCTGATAAGTAAGACATTCTGATACGAATCTGCGGATGTCCCTCTTCATCCCCGGCCACCAATACAAGATCTGCAGGTCCTTGTACATCTTGGTACCTCCTGGGTGGATTGAATACGGAGCTGCATGTGCCTCTGTCAGAATATCCTGTCTGATCGAATTAACACTAGGCACCCACATTCTACCTCTGTATTTCACAATGCCATCTGCAACTGTGTAAAGTACACTGCCCTTAGCTTCATCCTTCAGCCTCCACTTCTGTAACTGTTCATCTGAAGATTGTCCTTGACGGATACGGTCTAGCAAATCAGACTTTACTGTCAGATTAGATAGTCTAGGAGCTCTGCCCTTACGATAAATCTCTAGACCAAATTTCTGAATCTCGGACTGAAGAGGTCTCTGCACTGACAACTGTGCTATGACTGCGACTTTTCTGCTCAGGGCGTCTGCCACAACGTTAGCCTTTCCCGGATGGTAGCTAATTTCGCTGTCGTAGTCTTTTACCAGCTCTAACCACCGCCTCTGTCTCATATTCAGTTCTTTCTGCGTGAAGAAATACTTGAGACTTTTGTGATCAGTGAAAATCTGACATTTCTCGCCGTACAGGTAGTGTCTCCAAATCTTCAACGCAAACACACTGGCGGCTAATTCTAGGTCATGCGTCGGATAGTTCCTCTTATGCACTTTCAACTGCCTAGAAGCATAGGGTATAACCCGACCCTGCTGCATCAACACTGAGCCTAACCCGAGCTTAGATGCATCGGTGTATAGCACAAAATCCCCTTGCCCTGTCGGCATGGCTAACACAGGTGCTGAAATAAGAGCTTGCTTCAAAGTTTCAAAGCTCTTCTGGCATTCGTCACTCCACGCGAATTTAGCATTCTTCTTGGTCAGTGAAGTGAGTGGCACTGCGATCGACGAAAATCCCTGGATAAACTTACGGTAGTAACCGGCTAAACCCAAAAAGCTGCGGATTTCTGATGCATTCTTTGGCTCAACCCATTCCTTAACGGCTGTTACCTTTGCTGGATCCACTTCAATACCGCTGCTAGACACTATATGCCCCAAAAACGCTACCTTCTCCAACCAAAACTCACACTTACTGAACTTCGCAAATAACTTGCGACTCTTCAAGGTCTGTAAAACCGTCCTCAAATGTTGACTGTGCTCCTCATGGCTCTTCGAGTAAATAAGGATATCGTCAATAAACACTATGACGAATTGATCAAGATAAGGCTGGAATACTCGGTGCATGAGGTCCATGAAAATTGCTGGAGCATTCGTCAGTCCAAATGGCATTACCAAGTACTCGTAATGCCCATACCGGGTTCTGAAGGCTGTTTTGTGAACATCTGCATCTTTAACCTTCAGCTGATTATACCCTGATCGAAGATCTATCTTAGAGAATACTGTAGCTCCCTGCAACTGGTCGAACAAGTCTTCGATTCTAGGAAGTGGGTATTTGTTCTTGATCGTTACCTTGTTCAATTCTCGGTAATCGATGCGCAGCCTCATACTCCCATTCTTCTTCTTTACAAAAAGCACTGGTGCGCCCCAAGGCGAGCAACTAGGGCGGATAAATTCCTTGTCGAGAAGCTCCTAAATCTGCTGCTTGAGTTCTAACATCTCAGCTGGAGCTAATCGGTACGGTGCCTTAGAGATTGGCACTGTGCCTGGCATGAGCTCAATTGCAAACTCCACCTCTCTCTCTGGTGGAAGACCTGTGACGTCATCAGGAAAGACGTCTGGGAAGTCTCTGACTACTGTCACCTCTGATAAAGACGGAGTGGGTATGTCAGGTGCAGAAATAATGCTGGCCAAGAAGGCCTGACACCCCTTGGAAATGAGTCTCCGTGCCTGCATGCAAGAGATCATGCGTGGAAAACTCCTCCATCTGGCAGGTTCAAACAGAAACTGCTCCATGCCCAATGGTCTAACCAAAACTGATCTCTTCTGAAAGTCGATCAAGACTCTGTTCTTTGTCAACAAGTCCATTCCCAAAATAATGTCGAATTCCGGCATCGGCAAGACGATCAAGTCGGCATATACTAGGTGGCCGTGCAATTCCAGATCAATGTCTATGACCACACTAGTAGCTGACAGCTCTTCCCCTGATGGGACTGTTACTGAATAATTCACATCGAGTCCTATGGACTTGATGTCCAAGTGACTAGCGAATGTCTCTGATATGAATGAGTGGGTGGCTCCTGAATCCATCAAGGCGTGAGTGGCTATTCTCTTAATGAAAATATTTCCTGAAAGACGTTAGCACGCAAAACTTACATTCCCAAAAATTCTAACATTAACCTCAAACATAGCAGAAAATTACTATCCCAAATCACTCAAAATATTACTAGCACCTTAACAGTTCCAAATAAAATCCACATGCAAGGCAAAATAATACTGAACTTGGGTAGAAAAGTTTACCGGTCAGCAAAGTCATGTCTGGATTCGCCTCTTGTGCATGCATGGCGAATACTCTGCCCTGAGTCGGCTGCTTCCACTGTGGGCACTCCTTTAGCATGTGGTCACTGGCTCCACACTCGAAGCACTTCCCTGATCCATATAAGCATTGCCCTGGATGCTGGCGGTTGCACTTAGGACACACAGGGAAATTTCCGGGCTTCTGAGGTGCTCCCTGCTGCTGAATTGGACCCTTGCCCTTCGGCGGTCCCTGATAAGGTTTCTTCCCTGGTGGCCCTTGGTACGGCCTCTTGTGCTGGGGTCGCTGATGCTGATGCTGCGGCTGTTGGTGCGGTGGTGCCTGGTAGGGCCTCTTGCCCAACCTGTCAGCATCAATATCCCGCTGGTCTTGTTCTGCCGCCAAAGCCCTAGATACGGCGACTGCATAAGAAGTGGGGCCAGCTACCCTCACATCACGGCGCAAGATTGGCCGCAATCCATCCAAGAAATGTCTCAGCTTTGCCTGGACATCATTCGAAATGAGGGGTACGAAGTAACACCCCCTCTCAAACCTCCTAACGAACTCTGCAACACTGCTGTCTCCTTGTCGCAGCGTCATAAATTCCCTAGTCAGTTTGGATCGTACTTCCTCAGTGAAGTACTTGGCGAAGAACACTTCCTTGAATCCAGCCCAAGACAAGGTCTGCAAGTTAACTGCCACCGACGCACTCTCCCACCATAGTCTAGCGTCCCCTGACAGAAGGAACGTGGCACACCTGACCCTATCAGCATCGGTCAGTTCCATAAAATCAAAGATTACCTCGATGGACTTAATCCATCCTTCCGCTATCATCGGGTCAGTGGTACCCGAGAACTCCTTTGGACTCATCCTTCTGAACCTCTCGTAGACAGCCTCAGGTCTGGGCCTCTCCCCTGCACCCACTGCTGCAGCCTGGTTCCCCGCAAACTGCGCGAAGAACTGCGTCATACCTGCAAGCATCTGCGCCTGCATATCCGGAGGTGGACGAGGAGGAGTGACCCTCTCCTCATCGCGAGGCTTTCTGTTCTCATCCCTAACTTCCCGGTTAACCAGACGTCTGGGAGGCATACTGTTCCAACAATTTACCCAACACGTAAACCCAATATGCATGAATATAATAACAATATCCTAAGATGCACGAAATTTAACTTAAAACATGGACATGCTGAAATCATGATTCAATGCTAACTACATACATAATGCAACAATTTTAAAACTCACAGACTTGAGGTGTGACTTCGAGAGCTTCTTGCGACTGGCAGTAGGCATAACCCTTTACAAGAACACCGCTCTGATACCAACTGTGACGTACCGTATTTTTTCTACTTAAAATTTGCGGAAAAATTAAAATTTTTCTTACATTTACACATCCATACGGTCGTCAACTCATCATTCATAAAATATCTTTGGAGTCACCCATCACCAATAAAAATGTTGTTAAAAGAAAAGCTTGTTCAACCCATCTCGCATCAAAACATAAATCAGAGTGAATTTAAACTTGCATAAAAATATTAAAAATGACGTGAGCGGTCCTTGGGTTTAGCTTCCCGCTCAGTCCAAGCCTGCTCCTTGGTCGCCACCTCCTGTCTCCTCATAGACATCCTCACCTGCATCGATCAAGTCTAGTGAGTCTAAAGACTCAACACGTATAAACTAGAATAGCAAGTAATACATAATAAAACCACATGCAACTTTAAAATAGGACATACATACTTGAAACTTGAACTTGCAAAATGAACTTGAACATACGTACGTACATAATTAGACGTGCCGTCAACATAAACTTTCTTAACATGCTTACATACTTGAACATACATAACTTCATCATTTTTCGTAGAGATATGTTTCAAAGCAAGTGACCCATAACATAACCGCCTGATCAGACTAACCACAGTACTGGGATGACAGGGACGTATCCACTGCCACATACATGAGATCCCCGTTCATAATTTAACGGGCTGATTGGTCCACGTTCATAATTTAACGCTTTCCAATCTCGATCTAAACCCGTTCATAATTTAACGGGCGGATTGGTCCCCGTTCATAATTTAACGCTTTCCAATCCTAAACATAATTTGGTCACAAGACATTTAGCATACCTCAAAAACTTAAAAATATTTTCTTTGCACGTCGAACATACTTACTTGGCGTTGAGGGATTCGTTGGACTTCGATCGGGGTCGTTGCTGCAACATACTAACGTGAATTCATAACTTAACGGGTGTAACTCAAACGTAACAATCAAGCTTACCCACGAGTTCATACATTTCCTTAGGACGTTCTAAAATTCCTGTGACTCGACATTGTTACACATTGCACTAAACCAAGACATCAAACCTCAAAGCATACCATAATATTTCCCAAAACTCAAGTACACGGACCCCGTGCCCAGGTCCGGCTCCGGGTCCGTGTAGGTGCGGTGGAATGACTCGTGAAGAAAGGGAAAGCACGGACCCCGTGCTGCGGTCCGGGTGGGGGTCCGTGTACCTGCGCAAATTTGACATCAAAAGAAAACAAAGGCACGGACCCCGTGCCTTGGTCCGTGTGGGGGTCCGTGTCATCTCGCAAAATGGTTACTCGAAGGAAACAAAGGCACGGACCCCGTGCCAGGGTCCGTCCATGGGTCCGTGTACCTGCGGGACAAGCCAACATACGAAAATTCTGAACAGGTTTTGCTTAACAGTCTAGACTCGATCGAACAGACCATGAATCGACACCACGAGGACATCTTAGGATACTACATCAATGACTCGAACCTATACGATTGCCCCCAACGCAACCATATGTCCCAAATAACTCAATACTCCATAAACAAAACCGTTGACAGAAAATGGTTTACACGACTACTCGTTCTCCCAAGAGCCTAACGACGTGAAACGACACCCCAATATATATCCCAACGTCATGCTAAATATACCTAGACGCAGCAACGATCATCCGTCGATCCCCAACGAAGCCTGCAACCATTAAACTTCAAGAACGCATCAACATCATAATTTTCTGAAAACGCAGTTTGAGCAGTCCCACGAAAAACACCATAACTCGCTCAATTTTTGTCCAAAAATTTCGAATCATATATCAAATCGAAGATATCAAAAAGTTCTACATTTTTCGTGTTAAACTTTTTCTCAAAATCTCGATCGAAAATTCGCAGTTTTAAGAAGAACAGTAAAAACGTGATTTAGATCTAAAAATTTTTCTTCAAAATCGATCTAATCAATTATCTGCTCAAACTATGAACATCACACATGAATTTTACGCATAAAATAACGCAACGCATAATATGACATGATCGACGCAACAAAAGAGAGGTTATACGTGCCTTTGATGATAAACTTTACCGAAACGGCGATACCGAAGCGGAGAGGCGCGAGGGTTGATCCGGGACGACTTGGCTCGATTTTTCTTTGAAGGAAACCAGCGAAAGTTGCTGGAATTGCAATGGAGAAGTGGGGCGGCTGCTAGGGTTCTTAGGAACCTAGGTTTTCTTTCTCAAATTGAATAAAAATCTGAATGTGTAGTGAGTGTGTGAGTTTAGTTGTTATTTAGTGTGTGTAAAAGTGTGTAAGTGTAGAAAACGTGTGTGTGTATGATAATTAGGAGAAAGTCTAGCTAAATTAACTATTTAAAATACTAATTAAAGGTTAACACACGCTAATTTAATCAAACTCTTCAATTAACATAATCACACACCAATTTTAAAAGTTTTAAAATTCTAAAATTCACCTAATAATTAAATTTGGCTTTAAAATACTAACAACATAATAAATTAGTAAAAAAATGCCTCCTCCTTAACTTAAAATAAAATACCGCATTTTAAATTGCCAAAAATCGTCACCGGGTCTTTTCCTCCATCCCGCCTCGAATAATCGCCTGAAACATGAAACTCGAAAAATATTTTTAACGTGCATCACATAAACATAAATATTTTAAACTAATGCATTTTCATAAATCATGCATGGCTAAAACTCATTTAAAATTAATTAAATGATTTAATAATTAAATAAATGCATGGATATACGCGTACTGAATTTGGGCTTTACACCCTCTCGGTTTCCCAAGTAGCTTCTTCTTCGAGTGATTTAGCCACTTGACTTTGACCATTTGGATAACTTTTTTGTGGAGTCTCCTTTCTTATCTACATAAGATTTGGATATATCTTTCCTCGAATGACATATTTGGAGTCAATTGTAGAGGCTCATAATTTAGTACATGTGAAGGGTTCGACATGTACTTTCGCAGTATCGAGATACGGAACACATTGTGTACTCCAGCTAGCATCGGTGGCAACGCCACTCTATAGGCTAATGTTCCAATCTTCTCCAAAATCTCAAATGATCCTATGAACCTCGGACTAAGTTTCTCTCCCATGTTTTCCGGTCTCCGTTCTTCGATTGCGTCTCGAATAACCTTTTAAAACACAGTTTTATGCATTCATGTAGAAAGGTACATTTTAAACATGTAATCATGCATATCATAATTAATTCATGCAACTAAAACAATTTAATTAGTCATTTTCTAAAATTTGCATGCAGTTGGATTACGTCATCGTATTTTTGACCTTACAGTTGACTCGTCTCGAGAACCCGCAACCATTGCTTTTCGATGCACACCGGATAAATCACGGGTTAACACAATTGTCTGTCACTCACGTTAATCAAGTAAATCACATTGAACTTAAACGTTGTTACAATAAATCCAACTACTAAATCGAACCTATAACAAAGTTTTAAAATTTATATTAACAAAGTTTACACTATTATCAACTTATTTTAATTAACAAATACCATTTTTTTAATCAAACACCTAATGCAATCCATTATGTTTGTATAAAATAAACATAATGTTTACATATTTGTATTTGCATGTGGATCAATGTATTGGATTAGACTCGTAAATCGTATAAAATAGATGGATTAGATCGATAATTTTTTAATCAACTCGTCAAATTAAAGAAAGAAATCGACTAAGCATAAAAAATAATTTAAAATGAAGTTTGATAGATGTTATTTATATTTATAGCGTTTTCATCAACTCAAAACATGATACTACGTTGAGTGATGAATCATTATCGTTCATTTATATATTATATGATTAAATGATTGACTATATTTATCAACTCGATATGATTTATTGAGGGGATAAAGAATATTATCTATAGATATAACATGAACAAAATCCTAAAATATTAAGTTCCACCGATCTAATCACATTTCCTATCTTGAGCCCGCTTTTTGAGGCGAAATAAAGTCGCAAGAATCTCGAACAGTGATAAGACGACGTACAGTGGACTTCCAAGTATTATATCAGTGACTAAATTATATGTGAATTCCCTTTCTTTAAATTATTACATGCTTTCGGAATAATATATGTATATATATAATATATATCATTTCAATCGATGGATGTGGTAACGTTCGGCGTCATCATCGGAATCATAGTTCTCTTTTTCTGCGCTGTTTGCTTTATTACAATCGAGGGCACCTGTAAGAAAAACCGTGCTACTTAATTCTTGATTTTCACCATTTCAATCCTCCTAAATAATGCGGGAAATTTCGAATAAGAGGCGCCAGATCTGTCTCTTTTTCTGCGGCGTTTTGCTGGTGGCTGGATTTGGATTCTCCGTGACGGCGGCCCACCAGTGTAGCCACGACCACCACCACCATCATGATGCTCGTGATGAGAATGTAGGCGCAGTGAGGAATGATAAGCAGCAACATCCGCAGAGGCTACTGCTTCCCGAGGAAATTGCTGAGGAGGAAGATCTGAAGATTATGTGGGCTGCCCATGACCACAATCATGGCGATGGACATGGATATGGGCATAAACACGATGGTCATCCGAAGCCTTCTGGGCTTGGTAACTATTCTTTTTCTTTTTTTGAGAACTTTTTTAGGTTCACGGCTTTTATCGTGCTCGTTTTTGTCGTGGTTTCTCTTTTTCACTATTTTTCATATTCTAACTTGTTTTCGGCAATGTTCTTGTGAGATGTCATGTTATCCCACACTGTAAAAGGTTTTCTTTTCTGTTGATTCCTTTTTGTTTGTTTGCTTTTTTCTTGCATGTTTATTTATTATGTTAAAATGGTTTTTTTATAAAGATGATTTAAGCTCCTATGATTCAACTTTGGTAAATGTTTGAGATTCTTGGTGTCACCAAATTTTTATCTCGTAATTGCTTGTGCCATCTGTAGGGCTGCGGTGTTGTATGGGCTTGAAATGAGAAATCCCATGTGGTGTTTATAGAAAGTCTTAAATACGTGGAATTTCTCTTGAAAACAGTATCTTTTATTTCTTGTTATTTGCATCTTAATCAGTGGAATGTTACAACAATTAATTCTTTTATTTATGTGGAGTCATCTTTGCAATTTAATTCTTATACATTTCTTCCATACCTGCCAAGATCTTCATTTTGGTGGTTGTTTAAATGTCTTTAAAATTTATGAATTTTTTTCACTTATTTATGAGGTTTTAGAGTCTCAGGGAAAAATTTCTCAGTATCAGACTTCAACTATTTAAATCTTGTATAAATAGTACTTGGTTTGCGCTCAGAAAACTTGACGGGTTTCATGTTTGTAGGATGGATAATTCCAGTGTTCTTCCCTTCTAATCTACTTGATTGTTATGTGTTTGTTCTCAGAACTACCTTTTCTTATTTTGTAATTTTTCACCTTATTTTAAATTTTGATAATTGGCTCACAGCTGCATTCTCTATATTACATGTAGTATGCCTTTCTTTTTTGGTGGTCTTTGATCAAAGTTTATTGAGTGGATTGGGGCGCGGCATTTTAGACTAAATAAGTTTTCAAAAGTCCAAATCCTCCGTTACCCGCAGAAAAAAGAATTTCTAATAATATATTTTGTGCGAAGAGTTTGTCATCTTGCATTTATATTAATTAATTAATGTTCTAGCTATTTTATGCAGACACTAATTTTCTGTGTTGTTTGGCAGGCCTCTGGATCCATGCCATGGGATGCTCGCTATTGGTTAGCTTAGCATCCCTTATTTGCCTGATCTTATTGCCTTTAATATTTAGTAAGTTCTCCAAATGCCATCATTAGCATTGGATCCTGTTCACAAAAAGGTTTCTTATGCCATTGCTAACTAACCATGTTGAACTCTTGATATGTGCAGTAAAAGGGAAGCCATCAAAGGCGGTAGTTGATTCTTTAGCATTATTTGGGGTTGGATTTCTTTTCTTGTTCTTGTCTTCTTCCTTGTGCTCATAACTATATATAACTTTTTAGTTGTTTTCCTTAGTATTAGATTGTAGGACCTTACTGTATGTTTGACATCAGCTGATTTTACCTCACCTATAGTTCTCCTTCAACACCTTTGTTAAACCTTATGTTTTGGTATCATTCTTCAATAAAAATTTGGACTGAGCAGATAATGATTTCTGTTGGGGTTCCCATTTTAACTTTGATCAAATAATGATACACAACACTTCAATATTATTGTAGGATGAACTGGATATAGATGAAATCACTTGCGTGGATCTTTCAGTCACAAATACCATTCATTACCTTCATCAAAATGTCCGATCAGGCCTAGGATTTCGATAAGTTGAAATCTAAATGACCCCATGTTGTAATCCATTTATGACTCTTTGATGCAACCTTAAGATGCTATTCTAATCGGCATCCACCTATGGTAATGATTCCTTAAGTCATGAGCTGCAGGAACGTGTAAGATATGCTTCCTTTCAATGAAAGGATTTAGGAATTATTTGGGACAAAATAAGTTTCTTTGTACATTACAACTATATATAAAATGAACCTCTAGCCATCCTCTTGAAACCAGAGGTTTAATCCAAGAGTGGTCATTTTCAAATAAAATATTATGGCATTTGTGGTGAATTCTGTTACTGTGCTATTGTAATTACAAAATTTCCTACTAACCACAAATTATAATGGTGGATTCTATTTCACACCTGCTTAAACATAGAATCACTTCTTAAGTTAGAAATTTGTTTAATATGTACTATACTTGTGCAGGCAGGGGCTATGCTAGGTGATGCCTTTCTACACCAATTGCCACATGCTTTCGGTATGAATACATAACAGAATGTTATTCTTCCTTGGTGACATGTTGATCTTTATATCACTTTTTTTCCCTTGTTTTATTTCAAATTGTTATCAAGACATGACGTGCAAAATGATCAATCTTCACCTCCTTGATGAGAAATTTTATGATTTTTTGGCTTCGATTTTATATTTTCATGAGTGATCTCTTCCATTCACATGATCTTGAGAGATCAATTGAAGAATGACACAGAGGGATGTTCTTTGTTACTTGCATCCTTTTTAGGTTGTGGTTTGTAAGCAGAGCTGGTTAGTAGCATTCATCCTCTCTTAAGCGTACTTACCATGTATCTTTTAATGTATGATGTTACTTCAAAAAGACCGAGAGTAAGATGTTGCAGATGACTGGCTCATGCTTTCAAATATCTGCTTTCTGTTCTGGTCCTATTTTCTACTGAAAATTGATAAAATTTCATATGTTCCGTATTAATTGGCTTGATGTGGAAATATTATTTTATTGATAACTGTGACTTTGCAATACCATGAGCATATGTATTGCCTGTGGAGCCAGGTCCAATACCTAATTCAGACGTTTGGAAGAATCTTCCTTTCATCATTGTTCTAATTCTGTGTTGGTTGATAGAAGGTATCTGATGAAAGTCATAAGCAAAGTGTCGTGTCTTCCTTTCACATGCTAACCTTGTTTTGGTGCTTTTGAGTTTGAGTGCACGCATGGATTAGTTTGTGTATCATATGATCATTATGTGAGTGACAGAACTCGTTTAGATTTTCCATAATATGTTGCTTGGTGTTTTGTTTATGGTTTTTAAGGGAAGTTGGTACCTGGTGGGAGTTATCTTCTCATACCCTATTTTCATATCATTGATAAGATAAATAGGTGCACTCGTTTTCGTCAATTCATGGTATCATTGAAAATAGACCAAATTATCAAGCAAGTGTCAATTTGATATTATGACAATTCTCGCAAAATGCACAATTCTTACTTGGTGAGAACCACCATACGTGTTACATGTCTGGGGGACGAGGTTGCTAATTATTTCAGATGTTCATATTCTATTTTCTCCTTTGGAGATTTTTACTTTAGTTCTGTCTATGTAGCTTGAGAGGAAGGTATCTGGTAAACGTAATTAGCTTTATGCCTTGCTTCATAAGGAAAGGGTATAACCTCCTTTCTCATCCTGGTGCTGTTTTGAGCTTGTTTAACTTCTTGTAGAATTCACCAATTTAATGGGTTATGATTCACTTATATAGTACTTGTATCTTAGCTGCTGGAGCTTTGATTTATTTTTTCAGGTGGTGATCACTCCCATTCACATGATCACCATGATGGCCAGGCTGAGCATCATGTGCATTCCGGACACTCACATTCATTACAGGATCTTTCCATCGGTTTGTCAATTTTGGGTATGTATAAATATTTGTTGACATATACTTCCAAGTGTAATCCATGTTTTGTTCGATGTTCTGGCATCCTTGCCTGCACAACTCTTGGAAACTTGATTCTCACTTTAGCTATTTCAAAATAAATGTTTTTGAATTGTGTCCATTCACGCAAAGTTATGGTAATTGGTATTTTGGTATCATGCTGCATGACAAGAGTGGAACTCATGTGTTATTATTGAATAAACTGGAAGACATTTCTATTCAAGGAGTCTTCTTGGTGCTTAGTAATTTACCTAAGAATTTTTTTCTCAATTATTGTCTTTTCTTCTGCATCTCGTCTTCCTACATGATGCAACCTAGTCTTTCTTTACTTCTGTGCCTTTTATTCATAAATTATTATGATCGGATATTCAGAATTGTTTTTATGATATTTTCTGGCACAGCTGGAATCGTGGTATTTCTTATTGTTGAGAAACTGGTAAGGTATGTTGATACTTTTTCTGGAGGAGTAAATGCGTGGAGTCACCATCACCATCACAAACACACTAACAAGTTGAAGGATGACAAAGATACTCACAAAAATCTCGAGGGATCGGTGGCTGAAGGGAAAAATGAAAGAGTTGGAAAAGAGGCATTTGAGGAAAATGGATTGGACAAAATACCCCCGGACACCCCTTGTGGTGATAAGTCACGTGAAAAAGATGTTTTGCGAAAGGTATAAAACAGCATTTTTTTAAACTTTTGCTTGATTGATGTGATAGGCTAATAAAGTAATTGATAAATATTTGATTTTATAGGATTAAGAATAATATATGAAAAATATCAAAGTGTACGGTTGACTATATTCTATCTCACATGACAATTTCATACCAATCGATAAATATTTCTTTTCCTTTTCTTAATGACCCATGTTCATCCCTTCTCCTATCTCTTTGCTCTTTAGTGCATGTCGTCCATTTCTTTTCTGTTAATCTTCATTTTGCATTTTATCCACACTTCAAGCTTCCTTATATTTCTTTTCCTCTGTCCATGATCTTTGCCTAATTAAAGTTTTGGAGATAGAATTCATTGCCAACAACTTAAAATCTACCACCATAATTCCATTTGTGCAGCCACTGTCACCGTCGGCTCACCGTCGGTCCTCGCCAATTTCATTCCCCAAATCATACTCACCACAGTCGGTGCTAGTCTCCGCCATTCTCTCCATAGCTTCAGTTTGGTGGAGCTGCTTCTTGCATGTCTTTTTCAATTAGTTCTACAGAATTGGGTTTCAGTTTGCTTTATTGTTATTATCGCAATTTCAGAAAAAATAAATGCTACAGATAACTCATACCTTGCAGGTGTTATGAGTTATTGTCTAGAACATCTAGAAATTGAAATTACAACCGGGCCCAAGTATTTGTGCCTGAAAAAAAATGAACAGGAGATAGGATATCTTAGTATTAATAACATATCATACCCTTATCCTGCAAACCATATGTAACTTTCTTCTGTATGATCCATCAGTCAATATAATATGGGTTCCTAATAAAATGTCTTTGATGTATCAAACATGGAAATTAAGAACCAAAGGGTAAAATATTTTCATGCATGATATAATTCATGTGCATCTAGTGTGAAATTCAGAAATCTTGTCCTAATTATTGTTGATGCAGAGAACCACTGGCGATAGAGCTCATGAAAATGGAACCGATGTATGTACTGAAAGCATCTCTGATGTTAACGCTGAGTCACTTAATAGAAAAGAGCCTATCAAGTCACAGCCAAATCTGGTGTTTGGTTATCTGAACCTCTTCTCTGATGGAGTGGTATGTTTTGTCGATTTCTCTGAATTTCTGTATTTCTCTCTTTGTGGCTATTAAGAAAGCCACCGAAGTGTTATGTTATTGTTTTCATATATAAAATTTTAAATTTTATTCAATTTGGATTTGATGATGTTATCTTCATTAAATGTGTTAACTACTGGCTCAGCATAATTTTACCGATGGAATGGCTTTGGGAAGTGCTTTCCTCCATTATGGATCAGTTGGTGGGTGGTCCAGAACTTTGTTTCTACTTGCTCACGAGCTACCTCAAGAGGTTTGGTTCCACATTTATCACCATCTTCATCGTGTTTATATGCAGTCTGCAATTCCTGATATCTTTTTTTCCTTTATTTTCCTAAATAATAGAACAGGAAGTTTTATTCTTGTCATAGAGGACATAACCTCTTGGTGATTATCCAATCATTTACCATATGGGTTTAGGTTAGATTTTGATTGTACAATTTACTCTTGAAAGAAGAATCTGATTGAATTTGGCAGAAATGAGCCTGGGTCGACAAACTGGTTTACTCCATAACTGATCAGTTCGAGATGAGACAAAGTAAATATGCTTTTGTGAAATAAATATGAAGCAATGTTCAAGTATTACAAAAGCAGGTCAAAATATGTGGTGCATCACTAATTATGCAATAGATGGGGTAATGAGGGCTGGTTTTCTCTGTATGATGTTTTGTTTCCTTGAATTGTTCACGCAGTTATACGCCACTGAATTGGAATATTTCTGCTCTTTTAATGGGAAGATTAAATAACATCAATAACCGAGATTGGCGCTGTTTTGCAGATTGGTGATTTTGGAATTTTAGTGAGGTCGGGCTTTAGTGTCTCCAAAGCCTTATTCTTTAACTTTCTGTCTGCATTGGTCGCCCTTGCAGGAACTGCTCTGGTTTGTAGTCTCTTCTCTAACTTATCTACCTTAATATATCTGTTTGATTTATTTACTGGAATATTAAGAACTGCTGCTATACATTATCATACCGCAGGCTTTGATGTGGGGAGGAGATCCCGGGCAATCGTCTTTGATTGAGGTGACATATGGTCTTTTTGAATATTAGTTATTTTGAATGTGGCATTTTTATAGAATTTTTTTGTGAATGTGACGTTTTCTTATGGTGTTTTGGTTGTAATATTGCAGGGGTTTACTGCGGGAGGCTTTATCTACATAGCCCTCGCTGGCGTGCTAGCTGAGATGAATGGTGGAGGCATGCCAGGTTTGAGAAGTACAACAATACAGTTACTATCTTTGTTGCTTGGTATTGGTGTCGCCCTTTGTATATCCATTCTAGAATGAATATTTATTTACCAATTTTCCAGGAATTTTTTTTTTTTTTTTTGTCGAATATATGCTTGTAGTTTAATGCATGTCAAAATTATAAATTATCTTTGCTTTCTTACTACCTATATTTAACCATTTAAAATTTTAAAAGTATAAAAAACTTTTGCATCTTCATTCACTTGTATTGTCATGAAGCCAGGATTCTGATAAGCTTGATTGATAGTAAAAATTGTGGATTTCAGATAAAGCGTTTTCAATACATATTTCATGCACAAGGACAAATGCCGAGACCATTTTCGGCATAATTGCATTAGTGGGACATAATTAATGATTTGGTTTTTATCACATTGAAATGTAAATCTTACATGCAGCATCCGTGATATATTAAAATATACATGAGTTTTATGCAAATTCACATGGGGTTTTTATATATGTTATTTAATTAGTATTTTCAGGTGTGGCATAATCAGCCTCAAATTGTCAAACATCAAGCTATCACACAATATTGGACATTAAAAAAAACTAGTAATTGAGGAGTTAGCTGGTGTAGATTACCAGCTAGCTGCGTCCGGTACGGTTTGCGCATAGAATGTATGCTAAGCATATAGATCAAATGAGAAATCAAGAAAGAAATGAAAGTGTTAAAGTTTTTTTCCTCTTTTGCCAGTATGCCAAGCTAACGACACAAAAAATGCATATAATTCTGTAAAATAATAATAAAAAAAAGAGGTGTGTACATTGGGGAAAATGGTTGCGATGAGAGGATAATTTTGTTTTTTGTTTTTACATCAAAATGAGAGGATATTTGGGTGCTTATAAAGGTGGGTGAATGGTTTCGGGACGACTAAGACTTGTTTCCCCATATTCACTTCAGGTAGATCTTAAGTTCCAAAACATTACATATGTTGATTTGAATACAAGGGTTCTATCATAAATTTTAGCTCGACTGGCACACACACAGAAGGTAGACCTGGAAGCTGGATAAAGCCAAGCAAATGGTTCGATATGTTTCAGAAGGAAAATTTGTGTTTATTAATGATTCCTTCTTATTTAGGTGCAAACATCCATGGAGTTGGACTGGCAACGGTTCTAGAACCGATAATTTTGATTTCCAAACCGGCATTTTTGATTCCATTGAAAAGTAAAATCGAAATCAAATAGATATGATTTTGGCTTAAGATTGCTCGAGTATTTCTCTACGGTGTATAACGAATTAAATTCGTTTCTGTTTTCATATTTATGATTGAAAAAATTTTTGTTCCCAAAAAAAAGTGTGTTGGAGTTTTCAATGATGAATTCTGTGTATTTCAAGATTTCCCAAAACAAATATTCAATGTAAATAAGAAATGTTCACAAGTTCATTTACAAGCACCCCAAGGCCTCAGGCAAAGACTTGCAAGTTCATAATCATCTACCAGGTGTGTCGCGAGCATAAGATTAGTTATGCAATGATCATATATATAACCATGTGGTATTTCAACAACATTTATGAACAAAATTGGCAATGATTTCTTCCATATATTTGCTTCAAGCTGACGCAAATGTTTCGAAAAATTCTTCATGAATTCGATGAATATATCTTAAACCAAATATCCACATGTATGTATATTTTATACATATACGCATGACAAGGTCTGTCAAACAGTGTGTTATTACCTTTCAACAAGAAAAAAATGTGAAATCATGGGTTTCAACCCAAAATATCTCTAGCAACAGAGAGGCCAACGGGATACGAACGATGAATTCTCATATTTGTAGAATGCATCTTTTTATAAGGAAAATTAGCGTCTTTCCCATCCATACCTGGGGAAGTTTTCTGTACTGTATTTGGTTCGTCGTCACCGATGATGAACTGAAGCCCCTGGACAAAAATTGGTGGACATTGTCATCAAGATGGTTCTTTTCCTGCTTTGAGGAAAGGTGTTTCAGTTAACTAACCTTTGCTCTCTCTGCCTCCTGCAAGACAGTCGAATTGTCTATCAGCTTCGCCCCGACATCCTGTCAAAAGACGGTACATTCTAAGAAAAATGTAGCTGAATGAAACAATAAAGCACAGTGATGGATTTATTGAAGTAACAAATCACACAAAACCAGCCTAAACTTTGATAGAAGCTCCAATATAAACACATTCAAAAGGAAAATTTTCTTATTGGGTTGATGTGAATTTGATAACAAAAAATATAAGAGCATATGATCCACAATCCCTGTTTCATAATCCACTTGTCTGAGTAGATCACGATCTGGATGTGTGCGTATAAGTGCAATGGCTTGGGCTCGTCTAGAACCCACATGCAAGAGAGCAAAGTAACACTTGCTACCACTTTACAGTTAACCTTACTCGAGGAAAATGGTTTATATAGATTTTTATGGAAGCTGATTGCATTATTTCTAAACCACCCAGATCTTCCACCCTTTCCACAAAACTGGGAGCCAAAAGTATTTTTAATCACTGTGCACGAGCGAACAGGAACGGTGCAGACACTTTCTTTCTTTTTTATACAATATATTACGAATTCATTTCCAAGTCAAAGGCTTATACTAGGTAGAATATTATGTATATGCAGGATAAAGTCTCTTTCGATTTTATTCTCCACACTGATTATTAAAGATTTCCTCCCTTGTTTGATGCTTCACTCGCATATCTTTGTAACATGTCAAATTTTTGCACATGAAAGGGCAGAAAGATTATTTCAATCAAAACATAAAATGGAAGATGTTAAAGAGGCCGCTGACCTGCATAATTTTCGAACTCCGCCCATCTTCAATGTTTCCAGCCACGTGACAGAGATACCACAGACCAGAATTTGTCATATCCTGCAGCCAATGAAGGGGGAATAATACATATACTGGCTGATACTTGTGACAAAGCAAAATAACAACTCTGAAAAGATTGGGAACTTTACCTGCTTGCTTTCAAGAAGCTCAATCTTTCCTTCCTGCAAATTAATAAACAAAAAAGAATGCGTAAAGATAACGTTATGTATGGCTAAGTAAATTTGAATTAATGAAACAGGTATTGCAGACCAGGCCAGATAATGTCTCCTGAATCAAACCAATATCATAACCAATCTGATTGAGATTTGATTTCACATCACCAACCTGCATCATTAAATCATCATTAGAAATGAGACATGTTCACGTGTAATTTCAGAATAAGGCTATTTTCATTTGGGGAAGTCCGTCAGGGCAAAACATTAAGTCGGCAATTGCCGAGTTCTCCATTACTTTCAACTCAAAAGTTTTGATATTAGTTTTTGGCAATGTTTGGTAAGGAATTTATGGAAGCTGATTTCATATTTATTATCTGAAATGCATTTCGGCTTTTGAATGTGAGATATTTTCTATTTATATACAGTTTGCTTATAAAACTTATACCTCTCGAATTTAATTATCGATCGTGAGAGAAAATTAGTCTGAAAGAGATGAAACTTGATGAAAACAATCATTTTCCCAGCTTTCAAGTGAAGAAAATAATACTCCAAAAGCCAAGCAAACAGACCTAAATCAATTTAGGTTAATCATTATGTAATATTCGACATCAATAGTTAGAGCACTCAATTAAAAAAAGAAACACTCGCACTCGTTTTTCTTCTTACACATAAAAGTTGATGAATATTAATTCCATCAATCCCTCTTGTTTAATAAAGCTGACCTAGGTAATGCAATCTCTTATACTGCAGAAGATAAACATATGATCACAAGGATGCCAGAAAATAACTAAGCTTCTTTTCATTTCATGACAGAGATGATACACAACTATTTTTTCATTAAATGAGAATTTTCTAAAGAAAGACAAAAGATGTAACCACGATCCAAAAAGCAACTATTTAATTGCACAAAATAAACATTCAGTCACAAGGAAATACAAGTCTACATACATCATTGGAAATAAGTTTTGATATCTCCCTCTGCTCATCAAGTTTCCAATCCAAGTTTTCCAGTCTCCTTGATAGGTGTCTCCTTGTTGACTGCAATTTGAAATGAATTGATGTTGAGTAAATAAAAGAAATTAAAGAAGGAAATGGAAAAACAGAAAGGTGACTTAAAATGCTTGGCTTGAGTTGACAGTAAGTCACATACAGCCAATGCTTCAGAAACATGCTCCAACTGCTTAGACACAGATTCAACAGCATTTGCCATGTTTTGCTTTGTAACAAACATAATATCAGAGAATGACCAGCCCTACAGGGAAAGAGAGGAAAGAAGTTTAGTGAAGAAAAAAAAGTAGAACGACTGAAGAACTAAAAAAGGAGGCAAGGTCAAACACTTCAGCACCTCCACCAAGTCCTTGACCCCACTCAAAAATGACAAAATCTGCCCTAGGAAACTGAATGTTTCATAAAAATCTTTCTCCAAGATTAACAAATAATCACATTCAGACTTTTCCCATATGATTATTATTCACTCAAGGTATATGATATAAATATATAATTAATGATGGAGAAGAAATGTACAAGATTGATATTCTTTATACTCAACCCTGGATTTTAGTAACTTCTTTGACCTAAAACATCAAAATTATAGGCACAACTCAATTTGTGAAATAATGAACTTAAATTCAAAAGTTGAATTAGAAAATAAATCCTGACAAATGGCAGTTGCCAATAGCTTCCACAAAGTCAACAATCCAATAACAATGAAGA
Organism: Primulina huaijiensis; assembly: GCF_012295235.1. Classification (NCBI taxonomy): domain Eukaryota; kingdom Viridiplantae; phylum Streptophyta; class Magnoliopsida; order Lamiales; family Gesneriaceae; genus Primulina; species Primulina huaijiensis. The sequence goes on along the minus strand of NC_133317.1, from coordinate 9,086,425 downwards.
TTCATGACTCAATTGCCAAAACTAAATTCTTGCCTTCCACCACACATAACAACATCCCATAGCACCAAGAGCTGCAGTAGGCAATAGGTATGAGGCATAACTCCCTGCAGAAACCATTTCCATCATGAAGCTCTTCAAATAAAGTATGAATCGAAGATTTAGGATCAAGCTAAAAGTGAATTGCGGGTTTTATTTTAAACATTAAAATTATCCAAATCTTAACAAACAATTCAACTAATGGTTCTGTTAAAGTTCTAAAAATCAGAAAGAAGCTGTTTCTTTGGCACACTAAGAACAATTAAGTTCAAGAAAGTATATCTTTGTAGCATTCAATCAACAGAGCATAATCAGATTTCTGCACATTTGTCCTATTAAAATTAAAATTGAATACTTATCTTCTTTCATACAACTAGAATCAACAGAAACTCTTTTTATTGTGCCATAGATCGTTTCCGATTCTTCATCAAGAGATTTATCTGCTCTTAGTTTTTAGAGGACTGACCTTCAAAAGCAGTCACAAGGTTGAAATCATGACTAAAGTTAAACCTCAAAACCAGACCATGAGACTTCCCGAAATACAATATGGTAGGTAACCTAATAGAAAACAACATTTGAAGTTTGAACTTTCCAGTGAGCATAAAATAGTTTTTGAATTTGCAAGCTAGTTAGTACACTGTCGGTTATAGCTATCTGCCTAGTTAGAACCGATCAATTTACCTTTCCTTAATTCCGCAATACGGGAAAATTAGTGCAGGATTTCATATTCGTTCATTTTTCATTCCAATGGAAATTACTTAAAAATTAAAATTTTGACAGTTATATTGCAAAATCGATAACTTAAGATTCCCAAATCTTACAGTTGCAAACAAAGCTTTAAGCAAGACTAACTCTATGAATGTGGAAGGATGAGTCCAAAACATATAAAATAAAAAAAGCTTACAATCAATATCAGGTAAACCGTAATGTTAGGAGCAATGCAAGCAGCTGACTCGAGAATTTTTTTTTTAGAAAAAAGAACTCATAGAAGCAATTGCATACCATTGGAGGATGAATTTCCATTAAATATCGTAACCGGATTCGATAAGCTCAACTCCTTGATCTCTTTAGCTAATAATCGAACCTGAAGCAAAAGGCCATATTAATAGAAAATGAAGAGATGATTTACTAAGCTTCTCACAAAACTCTTTAAATCTTAGTTCCATTCAAAGCAGCCGACTTGATCACATGTAGATGGTAAACCAAAGAAAGACCCTAGGTACCAGATTGAATATCCACATGCATGTAAGAAGTTAAAAGAAATAAAAGGAAAGACTCTTTTTCACCAGTGTTATGGCATATATGGAAAATTAAATCAAACTGACTTTTCCAATTCGTAGGGAGCAGCAGAACATACCTCCACTGCACCACACATATAGAAACTTACAAACTGATAAACATCTCTATTCCTGAGCTACAGCACATGCTTCTCCATATTTAATCATAGAGAAACTTACAAAGCTAATTAGTCCATCTGTAATCAAGATCTCTGTTTGGCTTGTAAAATCATATGGAACTCGGTATCTCACACAAAAATGGAGCGGGCTCATGACCCACAAGTGGGATCAATCATAGCGGGACTGTGACTAGGATTGCAGTATCCTACCAATCCACATAAATCAAAAGTTTCGTGTTTTACTACAACAGAAACAAATCAAACTGCACTTACTGCTGAAAGACCCACAACAGGAAAAAAATATACATATAGGGCGGGATCATGACCCCCAAGTGGGATCAATCATAGCGGGACTGTGACTAGGATCGCAATATCCTACCAATCCACATAAATGAAAAGTTTCATGTTTTACTACAACAGCAACAAAGCAAAACTACACTTACTGCTGAAGGAATTATGACATTTTTTTATCTGGATCAGCAGATGTTAATGACGAGTCAAACCCATCTGAACCTAGAATTTATGTATTTGAGACCGAAAGTAAATTTTCCAGACTATTAAGATTATATATCCAGGTACAGTAAGACTGCTAACAAGAAAATGATATTGATAAATCAAATAAAATATTTAATCCGTACTTGAGTGGCTAGGAGGGCTGCATCATACTTTCCAGGCAATTTTTCAGCTTCATTTAATCTTTGTATCAACTCTTGAATCTGCGAAATTATATCAGACAAATGCCCACTTCTCAAGATGATAGATCCAGTTAAACCTGTTAAAACCCAAATATTTCAAGTAACTTGTTGGTTAATTTTCAGTGTCAAGAAGTTGATGTATACTATAATACATCCAATGCCAATCAAGTATCAGAGTAAATGGACTATGCTGCAGATCACTTCTTTCAGCTGGAAAATGCTAATTCTTCCGAGTTGTACACAAATTTTTAATTACTATAAATTAAATATAATACTTCCACACATATAATAGCCATGATAGCATTGACAAGGTGAAGTTTAGGATTATTAAAATGAAACAAAGATCAGAGGCATATGAAAGGTCCAAATTAACAGCCACCAATGAGGTATATAGTTTTTAACTTGAAATAAAAAATCAATAATCACTAGGGCTAAGTGATAACACAAAGTATGAAAATGAAAATTTTCCACATGTGGAAACAATGTGATTGTTTGAAATCTTACTTCACTAAGGTCATACTCTTTTCAATAATATTCCCAGTTTCCACGAAATAAAATAGGACTACACATCACCCATTGACCCACCCAACCCCTTCGTAAATCAGAATAGACAGCTATATGCTGCAAAAGGCACTGAAATGAAAAGCACACCCATAGACTTGGCATAGGCATATTTCATGTAAACCATAGACATAGTCTACGGAAGCTTGCGCGACAATAAAGAAATGAAAAACACCATCATTTGAGCATTTGGGTTGCGGAAGTGAACACCAACCTTTTATTGAATTGTGAACAAACACCTTTTATTGAATTGTGAATAGACCGTTGGGAGTATTTAAGGCAGGAGGAAAGAAGAAAGGTTAGCGATTGAGTTATTGACCCTTACAAAATCCTCTGCCAGAAGTTGCTTTTACTTCGAAAATCAGGAAACAATGATTAATAAGTTCCCTGTCGATTATTTAGGTCCAAAATAAAAGCAGTAGAAATGACTTCAGATCCATATACCCCCAAACTTCAGCACAAGGAAAGAAATAAGCACCAAACCAAAATTTAAACTTCAGGAACCAATCATTTCAATGCGTAGAAAAATAACTTAATCTACTTCAAGTTTCCGTAAAACTCAACTAAATCTGGCGACTTAATACAAAAAACAATACGAACAAGGGCGATCCATCGTTAATCAAGCAAAAAGCTAGACGTAAATGGATTAAGAGTAACCTGCGCCGACGATGACGAGGACTTTGGAGGCGGCAACGCCCGTTTGCATCGCCATGGCTGAGTTTAGACCTTTCAACCTTTCTGTTTTCCTTTTTCTACTTTACCGATTTTCAAAAGAGGGTACCGAATCCCTAATTTTGTTGTTCTTCCATTAATTTTTTGATTCAAAGTCAAAATCTCTCACATGTTACTCCTCGATACATATCGACTGTAAATGGCTAACAGTAAATTTTTTTTTTTAAAAAAAAATTATATATCACTTCAAACGACCACCGATTTTTAGTTGTTTATGAAACGTCCAAAAACATTGCATTTCTAAAAATCGAAGTCATGGACGACCGTCCAAAGCCACATAAACGAACATAGACGTTGTCTTTTAGAACACGGTTAAAAAAAAACACAAAAATTCTTGTGACGGATCAATTTTGTTGGTCGAATCTCTTATTTGAGTCATCCATGAAACAGTATTACTTTTTATGCTAAGAGTATTATTTTTTATTGTGAATATTGGTAGGTTTACCCATGATAAAGATTTGTGATAGCCACATAAACGAGCATAGACGTTGTCTTTTAGAACACAGTTAAAAAAAACACAAAAACTCTTGTGAGACGGTCTCACAGATCAATTTCGTGGGTCGAATCTCTTATTCGAGTCATCCATGAAAAAGTATTACTTTTTATGCTAAGAATATTAGTTTTTATTGTGAATATCGGTAGGGTTACCCATGATAAAGATTTGTGAGACCGTCTCACAAGAAACTTATCCTTAGAAAAAATACAGATGATTCTGTATTACCAAGTTAGTCCCTCAATTTTGGATATATATATATATATATATATATTTGGTTTAGATTTTTAATTTTATTTAATTATAAAATCTTTATTTTTGTAGATATTTTAAAATAATATTGGAAATTTCAATAACAATCATTAGTAAGAGTAGGTATCTTGTGAGATGGTTTCACGAATTTTTATCTGTGAGACGAGTCAATCGTACCATTCACAATAAAAAGTAATACTCTTAGCATAAAAAGTAATATTTTTTCAGGGATTACCCAAATAAAAGATATGTCTCACAAAATACGACCTGTGAGACCGTCTCACACAAGTTTTTGCTCATTAGTAAAACATGCGACTTAATTTATTACTCCAATCGTATAAACCGAACCAAATTAACTAATTTGTAATATTAAAAAAAAAAAACCAAATTGAACCAAAATAAATGGTTTGATTTTCATATTAAGCATTTTAAAAACCAAACCGAAATTAATCAAAATTGAATCGAACCGATCATTGCTCACCCTTCCACCACTTCATAGAATCATATATTTCCTTACTGTCTTAATTTTCAAATATATATTTATTAAAAATAGGTTTTAAGTAAATAGATTTTTAAGAATTTGATTATCCAATATGGGTTGTACTTATCATATCCTCCTCGTTTATAATCAAATTTCAATCTCTTTTTCACCAAATATGTTTATAATCAAATTTCAATCTCTTTTTCACCAAATATATCTGATTTGATGGAATGGATGAACGTTTGATCATTGGTCATAAGTTATTCTATCTACGAACATATTTTCGGATGAGCTTGTTGTACATGACTTGTCCAATAGAATTACTGACTAACGTGGTTTCCATGCTACTGTGTTAGCCGGAAGTATATCAAATGATAAGGTAACGATTGCAAGTTCTCATACCATAAAAAAATAAAAATCTCGTTCAATTTTCTCATATTCTATTTAACAGGTCAGTAAAGTTTTTTGGTGAATTGGGATGATGTTGTTTTCAATGGGATTTAATTTTATTTGGATTTAAACCTTGTTTGAAATTCAGATCGTAAAAATATATATTTTGTTTTTAATTGGAAATTTATGAAGAATTTTTTTGGGTTTGTATTGCGTTTCTGATTGGGGTAGTGAATTTCTGAACTAATTGTGTATGTGCAATGTAATTATGTTGTTTCTTATTCTTTCGTCATTTATTTTTTTTGCATATAATCAATACCATTTTTATGATATTATTTTTGATATAGAACATAATCATTTTAGTGAAGATTCCTTGCCTTGTCTTCATTTGTTTGATATGGTTTATTTTTGTTTTTAGTTAAAATATTATTTATTATGATATATTAGATTTATTACATATCTGGACACAATAAATTTTTAATCAAACAATTGTCATATTTATTTTACCTCACCCAAACATGAAATATTGGTTTCACCCCTAAATTTAAGTCCTCCAAATTCAATAATACAATGTATGTTAGGTTGAGAAACACATGAAATTTTGATTTTGATGATAACAAAATATTTTATTGTGTTTCTAATATATTTACTCAAGTGTGAAGTTGTTGTCTCAAGTTGGAAGGTGAAACTCAAAATCAACAAACTTGAAAATCTGGCAAGTTGCAATGTTTCAATAATATTCCACAGCTCGGTGATGCAAATAACAAGCAACCAAAACGAGTGAATAGAAAAGTAATTTTAGACAAGTCGTATTTCACAACAGCTTAGTTGGTTTGAAAGTTATCTAGGTGAAATATAAGTCGCAAGGTTGAGCTGATGGAAACGGAAACAATAATCAGCTTGAATGGAGTAGTTCTGGTATTTTGGTAATATCACTCGGCTCATTTATTCAAATGAAATGATTCAACATGCATTAAAAAGCTAAGAGAATGATCTAAAAATCATCTTCATAAGTCAAAGTCTGAATCGGAACAGAAAAAGCTGATAATCTATGATGCAATTGCTGGTTTTTTACAAAACGGAGAACAAGTTCCAGATTGCTAACAACCTGGTTTGTAAAGCATATCTTTATCATACGAACTTCGAATTGAGTGATTCATGATTCCGTGGAAAGCTAAGAGAAATGGATACAAATTTTATGTTCATCACTTTGCCCAAAAATTCGAAGAATCAAGAACTATAACAAAGAAAAACCAACAGCTCAACTTGTACTATTTTGGCACATATACTTTAAGAAAATTATAGGCGTTAGAACTTGGTATCAGAGAAAGATTCTGAAGGATAAGTGTGCACATCCAGACCGTGAAATAACTCTCACAACTTCACCACAAAGTCTGTAAGTTTAAATTTATGTATTTTATGCAAAAAGTTTGATGTTCTAGCTGTCTTGATTTAAGAAATTTGAAAGTTATGTTATGACATATGAAATTATATGATTATCACGCATGTATGTCATGTGGTGGAATTGGTTGTACATTGAGAATAATGTCAGGAAAAGGACGTTTTAAGAGGAATCCCAATAACTGTAACAACGAGAAAAACAACATGAATAACAACGTTGTACATAATGTAGGAGAGTATGTTTTGGCAGGGATGACATAGATACTTCAACAGTTAGTGGTCCAGACAACACATGGAGGATGACAATAGGCTGGAAGAGGGTGTGGCTCCTGAGAACATGCAAGAGTTTTCCAAGGCAGGTACAACCAACCGAAGGACTTTGCCATCACCATTGACCACTTGAGGCTGAGGTCTGGATCAAATCTCTGGAGGTAATATTTGTGTACATGAGACTTGCTGACCCAAACATAGAACAATGTGTCATTTATATGCTGAGAGAAGAAGCCAGAATCTGGATGGAGAGGGCTAGGCTGATTCTGAACCTAGCCACTCTAACATGGGAGAATATCAAGAGGATTTTCTATTGCAAATATTTTACTAATGGCGCTTGCTCTAGATTGGCTTGGGATATATTTTCACTGAAACAAGAAAAGGTAATTGTAGCGGAGTATGTCTGCAAGTTTGAGAAAGGATGATATTTTGTTCCATTAATTGGGGAGAAACCAGCTGAGAAGCTAAGGCAGTTTGTTGATAACTTACGAACTACAGTGAAGCATGATGTTAGGTTGGCAAAGCCTTGAGATTATCGAGCAGCGGCTGATAAAGTCTTGAAGGTAGAGCAAGAGTGGGAAGAGATAGATGAAGAAAGACAGATGAAGCGACAAGCTTCACAACCCCGGGATCAGCAGAGGTTGTTTAAGAATATGACTCAGCTCCACAATGACCCCAAAGACAACGAACTCTAGCCAAAGATGCCCCTTATCCCAAGGACAAGCCTTTGTGTCCTAAGTGTAGAATAACCAAAATGATCAGTGCAATCTGAGTACTAATAGTTTCTTCAAGTTTGGGGACCTATACACTTTGCTAAATATTGCCCACAACTCAAGCAACCAGTTAAAGGGAAGGCTTGTGTATTGAATGATGAGTAGGATGATCCAAAATCCACTGTCATATCAGGTATGATTCTTTTAGACGACATACCTACTATTGCATTGATTGATTCAGGTGATATGCATTCTTTTGTTTATAAATATTTTATGATGAGATGGTTTTAATTTCATGGGAGATTATTGGGGGGTTGGGGGGGGGGTTATAGCATGACAGTGCTTTCTAGGGAAAAACTTTTGTCGATGCAATTGCTTCAAAACATAGAACTTAGATTACAAGAAAATATTGTGCATGTTGATTTGATTGTGTTGCCTATGCATGGGTTTTATATCATATCGGGGATGTACTAGCTAATAGACATTGTTCATCCATTGATTTTAGACAGTGGACTGTGATATGCATACCAACTCCTGAAAATCAATTCACTTTTGAGGTACTTTTCTACCATCTAAGCCTCACCTTATGTTAAGGCGATTGCGGTGTTGGATTTGAAGATTTTCATAGATCCATCTGCGATGACATACCACATGTCATCATCTTGATAGAAAGATGTGTGTGCATGCGAATTTTTAAATCATCATAATCTTCGTTAGAAAATATTAGAATCTTGTTAAAGGAAACCATTAATATATTTATATCAAGGTGGAGAAAAATCATCTTTGATACAACTTATTAGGATCGAGTTGTTAGCCAAGTTGCTAATAACACAAATATAAAAGCGGTGAACAAAAGCAATCTCGTAAAGACAAAGCACCAAACAAAAATGAGCATACTATTGAATGGTGAATATCATGTATAAAAGGACAACAAGAAAATAATAAATCAAACTGAGGCATGTACGAAGTAACGAAGTACAGTTTCCTTAAAACATATTTGTCCCCTCCGACAGTGCTTCGAGAATTTGGACGAGCAACTGTTTCCTAGGATACAATAGCAAAACCTTGCAGAAACTTAGCATGAATTCACTATACTGGTGAACTGAAAACATATCTTCACTTTATCATCGAAATTTAAGGGAGGCCAAATGGAAAGCTAACAATATGAAATACAAGAGAATACTTGAAAGAGATCTTGAGTGTTTGTAGAAATCAATTTTTTATGTGTATGAAATAAGGAAATGAATACACTATTTATAAGCCTCAAAATGCACACCAAGAGTCATAAAAGATTAATTAACTCAATTAATCTTCCAACTAACTCAAGAATATGAAGAGCCAAAAGTCTTCAATTGACTCAAAAATGTAGAAAGTCAAAAGACACTTCAACAATCATGAGCCACAACTAACTCAAGAATGTGGATAGCCAAAAGACACTCTCAAATTCATGAGTCATAACTTTTATTCAAACTCTAAATTTGTTTCGAATTTCCAACAACCACCCACATGAATGAAAATTGATATAAATCTTGGTGATAAATTTTTACAGTTGAATCCTGCATAGGATAGGCAGGTGTTACCGTTTGAATCTTTCTTTATGAAATATATTTGCTTTACTAGCTGACCAGTAGACACGATGTCCTTGAACTGTTCTGCCGTTTATGTAAATTAAAATATACTTCACACAAGACTCTCCCTGATAATATTCAGTTTTCATGATCGTGTTTGTTTTGGCCATGAACACACGTCTGGTTCTGCAGGAGGGTCTAGAATTGAGCCTAACAATTCTTTTGAAGCGGCCTCACTTCTCTCTCACATAGGTGATTCTTTATTGATTTTATCATAATCATTAAAAGTCGTATGCTTATCCTCTACTCATTGTTTCATAATAGGAATGAGCTAGGTATAACCCCCACAGTGTTCCACCAAATCTGTGCGATTAGGTTGTCCCATTGAACTTGGTTGAAACGTCCACTACTAGTTTTCTTAAAAAGTACCAGAAATTTTTTTTTTTTTAAAAAAACTTCCATCATTCGGCCGAACACATGCAAAATAATTAAAGTATTTTTGACACCATTTTTAAAATAAAACAACCAACTAATATTTGAAAGTCAAAGGAAATATTTAAAATCGTAAAAATCGTCAAACGTTTTCAATTCCTAAAATTGCAAAACTGCTATAAACTAACAACCTCTCAAAAACCACTCAAGCATAAATAAATAGTCGTAAAAATATCTTTAACATAAATCATAATCATAAGTGCGGAAAAATAGAAATGTTGGTCCTCGGATTATGTGCACCTTCAGTCCAGCAAAGTCAACCATCAAGATCTACACTAACATTATTATCATAATCACCTGCATCAATCACACCTAGTGAGTCTAAAGATTCAATACACCATAATCTTGATAACAAGTAATACGTATACAGAACACATGCAACAGTGAAAATACTTGTACTTAAAATATAATTTTCATAATCGTGCATAACATAAACATAAACATTTTTCATAAACATCTTCATAAACATTTTCATAAACTTATTCATATCATCATAAACACATTCATATTCGTATCCATATCCATATTCATATTCATATTCATATCAACATATTCATATTCGTTTTCGTTGAATTCAGATCGTTAATTGTGACTCGTATTCGTATTCATATTTGTATTAGTCGATGGATCCATCTACATGTAACCACAGTACTGGGCGGCGGGGACATCAGCGACACTCTCACCCGTCAACTGAGCCTTGGACTACATATTAACATATCATGTCATTGGAAATACGATCGTCGGGTTCCCTCTAGGGCCTTTTCCCTCACGACATCTCCAATCGTATTAGTCACAATTACTTCACTTCCTTCAACGTTTCGCATTTTCATCACTTAATAAAAATTAAACATGCATATAACGTTTTTTTTAAACCAAGCATGCAACATATCTTTTAACTTTTTCGTTTCATCATAAAAAATCATAAACAATTAAAATAAACCTTTTAACATATAAAAATTCATAAAAATTTAAAATAAACGTTTTGACATTTAAAAATTCAGAAACATTTAAAATAAACATTTTAACATATAAAAATCCATAAACATTTAAAATAAAATTTTTGACATATAAAAATCTATAAACATTTAAAATAATCATATAAGCATATAAAACAGCATTCAGAGCGCTGCCATGACGTTTACTAATTTTCGGGTTTAAAACTACCGTTTTATCCCTAAACGTAAAATTCACGTTTTTGACATTTTCTTAATTTCGTCTACTCTAGACCATCCCAAATAATTATTTAAGCTTACCTTAATTTTCTCGTTTTTTTATTTAGCTTAAATCAGTGATTTTTAAATTAATCTTTAAATATAACATATTAGTGCGTTTTAATCCCGAATTAAACCAAACTTGAATTTAAAATTCTCATATTAAAAACTTAGACTTTTTATAAATATTTGGCCCTCGTGAACTATGACTAGACCCCTGTGAGCCATGTTTCGAATTTAAAACAAAGGAGCAAAACCCTATTTTCGAACCATAGTGCTAACCTCGAGCCATCCTTAATTTTAATTGAGCCATGCTCGAGCCGGCCTAAGCCAACATCGAACCAGCTCTCCCCTGGACCCTCATGAACCCTTAGCTACCCTAGGACCTAACCCCAAGCTCGAGCCAAAGCCATAACATCAGCACATGCCATGGCCGAGACTCCTTAATGGGATGGACTCTACGTTTTCCTGCCTAGCCACTTAACCATCGAGCCAGCCCTTGAACCAGCCCCTCATGCACCCTCCTAGGACCCTAAAGACCTAACCTATCCAAGCCCAAAGCCCCTGGCCGAGCTCCTTGAACCCCGTGCGTTGCTGTACCAAGCCCGACATCCATGAGGCTTCACGAGTTGGAGTCCTAGCTTGCTAGCACTCCTTCCCAGCCCTGGTGCTCGAGTCTTAGCATGGCTAGGACTCTCTCCCAGACTCATACCTAACCCTAGCTCAACCCTGGTCCAGCCAAAGCCAAGCTATGCACCATAACCTTCAACCCGATCACCCTTCGACACAACAATCATATTTCGGTTCCAGCAAGTTCCGTTCGTGTTTGCAGCATGTTGTGTGGTCCTAGGACTCTAAAACTCGTGTAAATCATGCCCCTTATCATCCTAATACATAGCATCCCCTTTAACAACATAATAAACATGTTTTGGGATCAAAAATCAAGAGTTTAGAACATGTATATGCATAGTTGCGAAAATATTATGGTGTGTGACTTGTTTTCACTCAAAACATGATCAAATAAATACTATGGTGTGAGGGTTTTTTTTAAAAATAATTTAAATTTAAAAAATTATTTCAAAAATAATTTTTTTAAAAAAATTTGGACGGAAATACCTCAATCCGTTCTCTGTAAGCGCGGACGCTGCTAACGTGGAACAGCATCCGTGCTTACAGAGCACGGAGCCGCGCCACGATGGAGCGTCCGCGCTTGCTGGTCCATGTATGCAGGGTCCGTGCTTCGTAAGCACGAACCCAGTATATTATAATTTTTTTTATGTTGAGATTATCACCTTCCACATGCCGCTGCTCCATTCGACCGCCTCTTATCTGTTGGATTCCTTCTTCTTTCCTTCTCTTTTCTTTCCCGTCTCATTTTTGCATTTTCAGATTCTCCTTTACGCTCTGAAAAATTTTTGAGACGAAGTTGAAAAGATCTACAACATATTTCAGAATGGCAGATAATCGAAATCCAGAAGATCCCAGTGTCCTCTATTTACAAGCGACACATATGTCATCAAAAGTTTCTTCGTTGACCGTCGATGATATTGTAAAAGTGAAGAGGTCAAACAATTTGATTTGGAAGTTATATACTGATAATTACTTACACAATCATGTACTGGTATATTTAAACCATATGGGTTTTTATGGAGTTTTAGAATGTGGCTCTCAAGTGTATGATAATCATTTGATTACTGCTCTTGTTGAATGTTGGCGACGCGAAACACACATGTTTCATTTTACATGTGGTGAAACAACAGTCACGTTACAAGATGTTTCAATAATTTGGGGGCTAACAATTGATGGAGAAGCAGTAACTGGAGTAGATGTGTCACATAAAGTTGAGGAATGACAACACATATGTTTGGATAAGTTGGGATTTTTGCCAGCATCAAAACATTTGAAAGGTGGTCATCTTTCTATGACTGCACTATACGATTATTGTATGTCTAACCTTGTTAATGATGATACTTCAGAAGTAGATGTTGTGAAATTTACTCGTTGTGTTGCGCTAATGATTATTGTTGGAATAATGTTCCCTGACTATCAAGGAGGGTCTGCTAGGCTAATATTTTTGCAACTGCCACGAGATTTTGATAACGTGAAGTCTTATAGTTGGGGTAGTTCAGTTTTAGCATTTCTTTACCGTGAATTGTGTAACGCGTCACTTATAGAGAAGACTACAATTGCCGGACCTTTATATATCCTGCAGGTATCTTTAATGTGATGTGATTATGTAACACAATTTTTTTGTTAAATTTGTTGAACTATTTTTATTATTATAAGCAGCTATGAGCATGGAGCATGATTAAATGTGTTAACCCCGATCGAGATGGGTTAACATTAGTTGTACCTCCCGTTGATCTGGATGCTATTATTCCAGTTTCTCCATATGGTGCACGGTAATATTTAATAATTATTGTGATAATATCATATATATCTTGTATATTATATTGATATGTAATTTTTTTTATAAATGTAGGTGGAATGTTGGATTTAATTACACACATTCGCCAACATATTCTGTAAGAATTATAAGAGATTCTATAGATCATATGAATAATAATGAGGTATTATAGAATTTCAATATTTAATAGTGATTAAATTCAGACTATTTTGATTTGAATAAATGAATAATTATTTTTAACTTTTTTTTACAGTTTAATTGGATCGTTTATCAGAAGAATGACATAGATTTGAAGACTATTATTGATTCATACGACAACAAAATATGGCGTGCGTTTGTCCCCTTATATGCTTTGACATCGTGGAGATGCATCGTCCTAATCGGGTCATGCGACAATTTCGAAGACGGCAATCAATTCCAGGGTCTGCCGTCGACAATGATAATATGCATAATATCACGAGAATAGGACATCGAAACACCGATTGGAGAGATTATCATAGAAATTCAATTGAGCTGTGGAATAATAGGCTGAGAAATGTTTCTAAAAGGGTGCGACACGGGCGATCGATGAAAACTGACGAAGACTACGTCCAATGGTATAATCGAATCACTGTGCGCACCACATCACCTGAAGTTACTGTCGTTGGTTTTCAATCACATCCGTACAATACTTTTGTTGGACAAAATAATGTTGAACAAAATTTCAGTACGCCTTCTCCTTTTTCGCATCAGTCATCATTCGGTTGGAGAAGTGACATGGTTAGACAACCAAGTGGGTTTGCAGGAGCCTCTACTATTAATACGTCAGCTAAATTGAATATTGCTGGAACCTCTACCACTCAACCTGGTTTTTTCAGTGATTCAAGGTTTGCTGACTTTTGTTCGTTTGGTCAGCCAGATTTTCAGACTCCTTATTGGTCGAACACACAAAGTGTTACGAATTTGCTTAATGTTGGTCCACAGCATATTGTGCATGACACTCGACCACAGAGGAATGTTGTTTCACCTATCACTTATCCAGGTTACTCACAAGAGGAAAATCCAGAACATGTACAATTGCGTAGAGGGACGAGACGACGCAATCCACCTGATTGTGGTACTGGGAGCCATTTGTATCATTTTAATTATGACGATGATTCTTCTACTTAATTGTTTGTACAGATTTCATTGTTGTATAGTCTGCATTCTATTATCTATACAAGTTGTTTCCGTTGATTGAGATATAGCACAACAAAGAAACATATTTAAACCACACCGAAATGCAATAATAAAAACATACACATCAACTCATAGTTAAACCATATCGAAATACAATAATAAAAACATACACATAAACGAAAGAGAATGATGCCAAATCAGAAGGCATCAGGACTCGCTGTCCTCGTCTGACAGCTCAACCTCGTCATCCTCATCATACTCAAAGTCATCCTTGACGGGTCGATGTGAAAATGCTGGGGGAGGTGGAAATGGCTCGTCGGAGGCGCTAGTGGCAGGGAAGCGCTGCGCGAGCACACGATTAAAATCATGCACGTAATCAAACTGCTCGCGTGTCATCTTCCATTGTCTCCTCATCATGCGCTCTAGGTCATCGAGACGCTGGTGTGCGGTCTGTCCTCTTTTTGCACGTCCCTGTCCTGCGTGTCGTGCCTGTCTGACGGGCTGTGGATGTGCTCCACTCCCTGAACCGTCGCCCGGACCACTCTCAATCTGCCTACGTCTTTTATCTCTCGGGAACTTGCCATAAATTAAAATATCGCCTTTCTTGTGCAATACTGGCTCACTATCATCCCATATAACCCCAGCTAGGCGGCAGAGCTCCGTGATGGTCGACGAATGGGGCATGCTGTTGCGTGTTTTCTTAATTGCTCGCAAGTGCACGACGTCAAGTTATAATAAAATGTATTTTCGAGTACAAGTGTCGATCCCACGAGGAATATGTATTTAAATGTATATTAATGCTTGTAATTAAAATAGACTCAATTTTATTTAGAAAAATCACTTAAAA
This sequence comes from Primulina huaijiensis, assembly GCF_012295235.1. Lineage (NCBI taxonomy): Eukaryota > Viridiplantae > Streptophyta > Magnoliopsida > Lamiales > Gesneriaceae > Primulina > Primulina huaijiensis. The sequence goes on along the minus strand of NC_133317.1, from coordinate 9,071,322 downwards.
GATTTGTTTGCAAGAATAACTAAATTGAAAATGGATTTAAGTAAAATATAACACCAAAATTTTTATAGCAAATAACAATGGAATAAAAGATCTAGATGTTTGATTTCACGCAACTATCCACCATGTGTAATTCCTATTAGCTATGTTATAAAAATTCTAAATTCTTCTTATTCATTAGCCAAGAATCCTAATATTATCTACTCCCTTTTCCAAGTAATAAGTATATATTGGTTATCTAAAAATGAATTGTGACATTCCCATCAACAATCTATAAATAAATAACATTTCAAGCACTAAATTCTTTATAGGCTTCAATAGCATTATAGGCCTCCCGAACTCTATAAATACTAATGATGTATTTGTTCTTTTTCTTGTTTATAATTTCCTCTTCCGAGTGATAAATTGTAAACATATAAATCATTCAACTTATGGCCAATAAATTGAAAGCATTAAGATTGGAATAATACAAATGAACAAGATGAAAAGCTTAAATAACTTATGTCATAGATTCCAACACATGGTTTCTAGTTTTGTTCCATCATTCCTCTAGAAATAAAATTCAGTTCATAATAACACAATCAAAACAATAAAACATAGTTACAAAACAAGAAATATCAAATGAAAAATAAAAAAAGAAGAACTTAGAACAAGAGTTTGAAATGCAGTTTCCGTCATCGGATTTGTGCAAAAGATTTCTCAAGAACTTGATGAACTTGATCTTCAATCCTTTTTCAGCAGCCTCCACTCCTTCCTTGGCTCCCCCATGACCTAGATAGTGAATAATAGAAGCCTTTTATAGTCCTAGACAAGTCTTTGCACGCAAAACACAAAAGTCATCAACTCCCATGCGCAGCACACCAAATTTCAGAATTTCCGGACTTTGTCTGTCAACCACCGCGGGTGTGGTAAAGATGGCACCGCGGGTGCGCTGCTGTTTCGGGGAAAACTCTCATTTTTGAACTTCAGTGACCGTGGGTGCGGTAGAACAAGGACCGCGGGTGCAGTACAGCTTCGGCAGAACTTCTGAAATTTGATTTTCAATTACCGCGGGTGCGCTGCCAGTGTTAGCGCGGGTGCGCTGGAGCTTCTGAAATTTTTATCTTTTGCACTTTTCAATTCAACATTTTACTACTCCAAACTCTTATTCTAAACTTCCAAACTACAACAACAAATCACATAAAACCTGCTCAATAATCACAAAATTCTAAGTTAAAAACAAGTAATAAAAGTACAATAAATTGCACTTATCACGTGCTAACTGTGGATGTCCCCCGTGCAGCCTGCAGAATCGAATTCATAATCACCCGACCTGCATCCACTTTCTTCCCGGTGATGATGCAATACACCAATGCTGCTTTCGTCTTTGTGACATCAGAAACATGCCCAGATGGCATCAACCGCGATGCGACAAAATGGTACCAGATATATGTCTCCCTAATCATGCATGTCGCAGGAAATGTGACCGGAGCTCGCTGAGTATTTAGCTTCCAAACCGTGATCGGGTCACAAAGTGTGTTGATAATCGTCTCATACGGATAGGGTTGTCTCATAAATCTTGTATAATCGTCGTTTTCATAGTCGGGCATCGAGTACAACGAGTTAATAGTCTTGCTGTCAAAGGCAACCATCTGCCCCCTTACTCTCACGTAGTAGTCCTCATGCCTAACCATCAAGTTAGCGTAGAATTCTCGGACAAGTGACATCACAGCATCTTGTGGTGGCTTCACAAACTCAGCCCAACGCAAATGCTGTGCCAGAATTAAAGTATCACAACCCTGGACGCTCTGATCCATCCCTTTTTCTCGCTGCATGTTTTTCTCTTGTAATTTAGAATAATTTTCAGCTGCAACTACATCCCAAAAACGCCGTCTATCAAAACCAGCATGCGACGACTGACCATCCCCAGACTGAACTTGCTTGCCTTTCTTCCTTGGCGGCATGGTTGAAATCGCGCTAATAACCTTGAACTTGTCAAAAAACCACTTTTTATTAACAACTTCCTAATTGAAGCATTACACCGAACACGTTATATGCACAAACTCTACAACATTGTTGATTCACATTTTAAAATGAAATTGATGAATGATTAACAACACAAATAATGTTACCTGATATATGAACTGAAAATGTATTGCAACTCGACCGTGAGCGATTTGTTGAAATCGTTAGATTTTTAGTGTGAGGAGAAATTGGGAGAGGATATTGGAGTTTGAAGGAGGAGGTGAGGGAAATCTTTTTTTTTTAAAGTAAGTGGTGTAGCGCCGCGGCGCTACGTACACAGCGCCGCGGCACTATCTTTTTTAAGCAAATCTGGCGCCGCGGCGTTTGCGCAAATATGGCGCCGAGGCGCTAACACACAAGCGCCTCGGCGCCCCATTTGCGCAAATATGGCGCCGAGGCGCTTGTGCGTTAGCACCGCGGTGCCATATTTGCGCAAATGGGGCGCCGAGGCGCTAATTTGTTAGCGCCGCGGCGCTACCATTTACAAAAAAAAAAAAACATTGAATGAGATGAGAGGAAAGTTTTGTCAACTACATTTTTCTAACTCTTAAATTGATTACAAATCATACGTTAATACAGATTAAAAAAAGACTTCAGCGTTGTTGTCTGTCTCTTAAACCCGGTGTATCCATCTCATTTCTTATTCGAGTTGTTCTGTCTCTACCAACTCTTCTTCTTTCACGTCTAACCGGGTTGTGACGCAATTCGAAAGTTGGAGGATCCCAGTATCGCTCATCTGCAAGAGGTTGAAATCTGCCCTCGTACGTTGCTAAGTACTCAGATAGGTTATACTAGAGCTGCACAAGTGTCGTGGGATCCAAGGAGTGCCACTTAGCTGTGCAAATAGCATGGGAACATGGGATGCCAAAAATCGTCCATTTACCACATGAACAATCACTCGTTGATAACTTGACGACATGCATATGTTGACCACGACTTGGTCTTCCTACCGTTGCAACAGAAGCAGTTTGATCATGTACATCGTATTTGGAAACACGATGATCACTAGATTTTCTCGCCCATTTCTCATACTTCCGACATGCATAATCTGACCACAGTTGATTTTCCTAAACCATACGACCACTTCTTGTCACACGTTCAATGAAATATTGTATGCACCTCAAAAGTGTCAAGTGTACTATGGCAGATATAGGAAGTCTACGAGCATCTTTCAACACACTGTTTAAACACTCCGACATATTGGTTGTCATCTCACCACGACGCCAACCACCGTCATGAGCCAAACTCCATTTTTCTTTAGCAATTCAGGCCAAATATCGGTGCTCCAAAATGTTTTTTGGTTTGATCGCCTCCATTATTGAATCAAACTTACAGATTTGATTCTGTGTGCCTGCCGCCCAGCATAAATCTTTCAAATGCACGTATTTGAATTTAGCGTTAAAGTTTGAACACACATGTCTCAAACAAAAACGATGCACACCGTAAGGAGGTTGAAAATATGGTAGATCTTCCGTTGCTCGCACGATTCCCTTATGCCTGTCAGAAATAAGACACACACCATGTTCACCACGAACAACATGTCTTCCTAGGTTCTCCAAGAACCATTTCCAAGAATCTGTTGTTTCTTCATCAACAATAGCAAATGCTAGCGGTAGAACCTGATTGTTCGCATCCAAAGTCACACCAATCAACATTTTGTGCTTGTATTTGGTATACAAGTGTGTACCATCGACACTAATTATTTTCCGACAATGTCGAAACCCATCAACACACGGCCTGAATGCCCAGAAAACATAGTTCAGTGTCTTACAAATATCAGTGTTGGCTCTGAGATGCTTCCACTCCACAACTGTTCCCGGATTATATTGGGATAAAGCACACATATATTTCGGAAGCAATTGAACGGAGCTCTCCCATGTACCATAAGCAATTTCCATAGCACGTTTCAAACTTCGCCATGCCTTCTTATACGAGATTTGATATCCATATTTATCTTTCACATTTTCGATGATATACTTAATCTCGTAAGCAGGATCACAACGAACAACTCTCAATAGCGTGTGTGCCACCATCTCACTGTTCAAATTCTTATGGTCTATACCGACAGAGGTAGATATACATGTGTGAGGCCCGACGTATTTTGTTATTTTCCAATAACCAGTCTTGGCCTTGAAAAAAGCGCGAAGTCCCCATCGACAAATGACCGTAGAAGAATTATTTTTGCAACTTAACTTCCACAAACTACGTGTGCTATCCTCGACACGGTACTCACGCCTGACAACTCTGACTGAATAATCCTTCACAAATGCAATAAGATCATTCTTATCTTTAAATAACATATTAACACATAATTCACCCTTATCCGGATTGTAATAGCTTGATTGCACTTCAGAAGGTACATCGACAGAATCAGCAGGTTCTTCCCCAAAAAATTTGTTGAAAAAAGATGGCATTTCAGAAGTGTTTGAAAGAAATGGTACGGTCTGCCTCTGTAATGTGTCACGCGGTGGTTGTCGAGATGATTTCCCCTCATCAGGATTTGTAAAAGTATTCACTTCATCATCAACATTCACATCTTCTTCTTCAGACTCGCTGTATGACATATCGGGTTCAGAGTCAGTCCTACAAATATCATCATTATTGGCCTGATCCGGACAACGAGCACTCGTATGTAATGTTGGATTCGGCCAATATGGAGCATTAATTTGTTCCGACGAGACATTGATATATTGATCCCAAGACCCACTTACATCATCGAAACTCATATTACCGAGTCCTTCAGTAACCTGTGGAACATAAGATTCTTGCTCCTGGAAACCACCATATGTAGACGTACCGGGTTGGTTATAGAAACCTGAATCGGATACATGTGGAACATATGATTCAGGATCACCAAATCCAACATCATGCTCAATTGAATTTGCTTCCACGTACAGATGCAAAATATGCATATTGTCACAATGCATTACAAACTGTAAAGCATCGTCATCAACGAGATTGACTTGAATTTCATGCCAAGATGCTCTCTCCATGAATGAATACTTTGTTGACATCTTTAGAGAAAATTTGCTGGATCGATTGCTAACATTTTATGCACAACTTCAGCTAACTCCATCAAATTAATAGATCGTAACACTCGTATCGGTCTAACAAATGGAATGCTATATTCAACTGATCCATTATCGCTAACTATATGACCACCAACATATAAGAGTACGTCGATGTTAGACATTGCTAACAAAATTTGAAAGAAAATTTACGAGAAAATTGATAACTCATTCGTTGCATTTCTTATCAATTATATAGGAGAAAAAACGCGAAAATTATTCAGATTTACAATATTGTAGTTCACGTGCAAATTCATATCTTCAGCTTTCACGTGAAATGTCGGAGATAAGATAAAAGGCTGAAATGGTCAGAGATAAGAGGCGGTCGAATGGAGCAGCGCCATGTGGAAAGTGATAATCTCAACAGCCAATAAAAATCGATAAAGATTAAAAAAAAATTTGTAATATACAGGGTCCATGCTTCGTAAGCACAGACCCTGCATACATGGACCAGCGTCCGCGCTTTGTAAGCGCGGACGTTGTTCCACGTTAGCAGCGTCCGCGCTTACAGAGCACGGATTGAGGTATTTGCATCCAACTTTTTTTATAAAAATTATTTTTGAAATAATTTTTTAAATTTAAATTATTTTTAAAAAAAAACCCATGGTGTGATGGATGAGTAAAAGAAGAATATGGCGTGTCTTTGCGTTTTTAACGCATGATTAAACGTTGACGATTGCGAAGAACGACGATGAACGACCTTGGCTTGAAATCCTTGCTATTTTCGAAACTTTTCCCTTGAATATGATGTGTGTGCGTGTGTTGTATATTGAGAGAAAAGTGTTTGGGATTTGTTGGGGTGTGGGGCGTGTGAATAATATGGGGTTAGGGTAGGTTTTGTATATTAAATAGTTAATTAAAACACTAATCAAGCTTAGGCCCATTAGAAAGGTTAATTAGATCCATTAGTGTTTAATTAAAACCTTTGCTTAATAAAGTTTGTCAATTTATTAGCCGGGTTGCCAAAACGTTCGTGTTTTTATTGAAAAACCAACACCGATAAAAATTATGTCACGTCATATAAAATCACCTCAAAACTCCTTATTTTCAAAAATAATAAAAACATCAATCATATTTTAAATAATTAAAAACAATTATTTAATAAAAACGTTTTCCATTTTTCAGCCCTTGGTCTCCGTTCTTCTATCGTAACTCGAATAACATTTAAAAATATATTTTAATACAACCATATAGAAAAGTATATTTTAAACATGTCAACATGCATAACATAATTAATTTATACAATTAAACTAATTAATTGAAATACTCGAGGAATTTAATAACTTGCATGCATGTGGTTTACGTGGACATTCAAATTTTCGGGGCGTTACACTAGTTCTTGGGATCTCCCGTCAGCGTAGGTTGGGTTTTCCTTCGCACCAATTTATTCTATAGGCTTGAACCCCATTTCCCTTAACGATTTTGCAACTAACTCTCTGCTTAATCCCTTGGTTATCGGATCCTCTATATTATTCTTTGACTTTACATAGTCAATAGAGATAACTCCAGTTGAGAGTAGCTGTCTAATGGTATTGTGTCTACGATATATATGTCTATACTTACCATTATACATAGACATGTCAAAACGCCCTACCCGCCGCAACCCACCATTAGGCGGGGCGGGGCAGGTAAATGGCCAACCCAGTCCAACCCACCTTGGGCCTCGGGTTAGTTGGGTCAACCAGCTTATTTTTTTTAAGAAAAAAATGCTAATAAATTTAGCATATCATTACATTTAAAATATATAAAAGAAGTATTTTTTATGAGAAGAAACACGTAAGTTCTGTTGAAATATCCAGAACATCTTAATAAATTATTTTTTAAATCTAAATTAATAATTATTATTATTATTATAACAATTAAATTATATTTCATGAAACAACTGATTTATGTTTTAAAAAATTAATGTGCAATCGCAATTTGCAAAAATTACTTGAAAAATATATCATATTGATTTAGTTATTATTATTTTATTTTTTATAAAAAAATAAATCGTGTGTAAAGATGCACATATACACATGAAACTAATAAATTAAGCAATATGATTGATTATAAACATATTTAAATAACTTAATTCTTAAAAAAAAATCTAGAATATAGTACCAATGCATGTGTATATAAAGGGAACATGACTGGTACTTAACTAGCATATAAATAATTTCTAGACTGAATTAAATTGATATAAAAAAAACATAAAAAAAACTAGTATATAAATAGCAGAATTTTAATATTAAAACTTAAAACTTAAAAAATATAAAATTCTACCCTGGCCCGCCCCATTTAGGCCCGACCTGTCTTGGCCTGCAACTCAAACAGGCTCAGCCCATTTGGCCCGCTTCCAAGCAGACTGCTATTTTATCAACCCAACCCGCTCAATTTTTATAGCGGGGCGGACCGGCCCGAAGAGCCTGACCCAATTTGACAAGTCTAATTATACATGTTATTTTCTATCCTTCCAATCGCAGATTGGCTACCACTATGTATGCATATAGCCGGCACAAGTTTTTCCCATCCTGAAACATCTTCTAAGAATTTACGCAGCCATTCAGCCTCTTCAGCACGCTTGTCAAGAGCTATAAACTCATATTTCATCGTGGATTTGGCTATTACAGTCAGTTTAGAAGATTTCCATGCAATTGCTGCACCTCCTAAAGTGAAATACAAATCCACTTGTAGATTTTGTGTCTTTCATATCAGATATCCAGTTTGCGTCACTGTATCTTTCAATAACAACGGAATATCTGGTATAGTGCAGTCCAAGGTCACGAGTGTACCTTAAGTACCTTAGCAATCTTTCTCAGGACGTGCCTTTATCTTCACCGGCATACTTATTGTGAACTTTTGGAGGTCATAAGCGTCTATACCGTAAAATCGATTTTCGACGGAATGAAAAAGACATATATGGTAGAATCGTAAACATAGAATACGACCCTAATCGAATTCTTTCAATCAAGAAGTTAAAAAAGGGGGATCCTGATGCATATAGATACAAATGGTCCAATGGGAGCAAGAATTTCCAAGAAGATCTGTCGATTATGTTATGGTCGGAGTCCTACTCATGGTAGGAATTTGTCGAACGAACCGCACTCCTTCGTATACATTTTGGCTTCAAAAGGGACATGATAATTGCTTTCCATTGTTATGCTCCTAGTTTACTCGTGAATCTACTCAATTTGCTTATTGTATAAGCTAAGTCTGGTCTTGTACAATTCATTAAATACATCAAACTTCTAATGACTCGAGAATATTCTAACTGAGACATACTCACACATCGATTCTTTGATAGATGCTGACTTGTATCTATCGGGGTTCTATTCAATACAGAGTCATCCTCATTGAAATTTCTCAAGGATTTTGTCAACATAATATGACTGACTCAGAATTAACCCTTCTGATGTTCTATGAATTTTAATTTCAAGGATTACATCGGTTAAGCCCAAATATTTCATGTCTTAACTTTTTGGTGGATTTAATCTTCTTATCATTACTATCAATGATAAGTATGTCATCTACGTATATATATAAAATTACATATCTATTTTCAGTATTCTTTATGAATACACATTTGTTACATTCATTGAATTTAAATCCACTTTCTATCATGGCTTTATCAAATTTTTCGTGCCACTGATTTGGTGCTTGTTTTAAGCCATATAGAGACTTCACCAGTTTACAAACCTTATTTTCTTGTTCAGTAGCAGAAAATCTCTCAGGTTGTTCCATGTAAATTTTCTCTTCTAAACCTCTATTTAGAAAAGTTTTCTTTACGTCCATTTGATGTACTTCAAGATTTCGCAAGGCGGCAATCGCAAGTATCACACGAATAGAGGTTATTCTCGATACAAGAGAATATGTGTCGAAGTAATCAAGCCCTTCACGTTGATGGTAATCTTAATTACCAATCTGGCTTTATACTTATCTATGGTTCCATATGATTTCATTTTCCGTTTGAAAATCCATTCACAGCCTAGTGGTTTGCTTATCGGAGGAAGATCCACTAATTCTCATGTGTGGTTTTGAAACGTCTACTAATTTTTTTTTGTATGCTCATTTTCGAAAAGTATATCTTTATGCATGCATGCAATAGTATCTAAAACTTTCACATTTAACAAAAATAGTAATCAACTAACAGATGAAAATACTGCAGTTTAAAAAAAACAATTCATCAACCTTCGACATACGTTTTAAAAATAAAACCAATGGGAAACGTGTGAAACTCCTGATAACCATCGACATAATAAAAGGAATGAGTATGAAAATATCCATCCATTCCTAACTCAAAACATGATGTGCAGAAAATACGGTCCTTGGGTTCGCGTGCGTACAACCAACTCTGCCTACTCATTATTTGGCACCTCCAATCTCCTGATCAATATGCTCACCTGCATCATTCACACCTAGTGAATCTAAAGACTCAAACACGCATGTAACGATTATAGCAAGTATATATGCATAACAGGCAACAGTGAAAAGTATCATAATAAAAATACATTTCATGATCTTAAAATTTTTTATGCATAATCATGACCTGTCGAAGCATAAACACGTTCATAACATAACCCATCATATCAACATATACGTGTTCGTTTTCTTAATTTGAATTTTGTTCATTAGTTGTGACTTTCGTATCATTGTATTAGGTGATGGATCCATCTACGTGTAACCGCGGTACCCGACGGCGGGGACATCAACGACAGTATTACTCATCCACTGAGCTTTGGCCTTACATATCATTGTATTGTCGTGTCATCGTAGTCACAACCAACTTCCTTTCTTCAAAAACATGTCATTGTATTAACCACTTATAAATCATGCATATACATAACTTTTTCTTAAAATCAAGCATGCAACGTATTTTTTCATATTTACATAAAAATTCATATATGTGATAACATAAATGTTTAATACATATCAAATGTTGATTAGGGCGCGGCCAGAACTACTAACTCGACCCAGGTGCAAAATGATCATTTTGACGCTAGAAACCCTAATTGACCATTTTACCCCTGGACCTCAAAATTTCGACCCGAAGCCAACCAAACTCCTTAAAACACCTCAAAACATAATTAAACATTTCCTAGAGGTAACCTCGAGCCCGTTCCGTAACTTATACGATTCGTTTTAAAACTTGCACCGGAGTCCCGGTTTTAACCCGAAACTTAACCGAATTTTTCCAAACTTAAATCGTGACTTAATAATACTCAACCATACCCATTACCACCCATTTCACTCCATTTAGAACCCTCGAAATCCCTCTGACCCTTGCTGATAATTTCTGCACCAAGAAGAACGAAATCCCAGTGCACCTTGGGCTCTAAATAATCGACGCTAGCTCAAGACCAAGTGGACCAGCACCTAACCAACTATACTGGGACCAAGTCCGAACCCAAGAGGCCTTCCTTGACCAACCACAGCTCACCCTATTGCCCAAGTAACCAGCCCCGCGCGTTACACCCGAAGCCACACCGATCAAGCCAACCGAGCCACCCTCAACCTAACTCCTTCGATCGGTTTCTAGACCACGACCAGCTGTTCACAGCCCTCTCCCAGCCCTGTCACGGACCCAAGAGGGTCAGATTCCTGCTGGAATCGAGCCATGCAGGGCTGCACACACAAACCCCTCGATCTAGCCATACACGAGCCACCTCCAATGAAGCTAATGCTCGACCTTCACCAAAAACTCGACTACCTAGCGACTCAAGCCTCTTGACACCATTATTTCCATCATATACAGCCCATACACATGCAACCGTGGCAGCCCCTTACATCAAGCCACGAAAAAAAACGTGAGTTCAACAAAGGAGTAGACATTTTCAGGAGAACTTTCGAACCAATGCACCAAAAACGTTAAGGCTGCTGCTATTCACGTTAATACACACAAACAAACATGATATGATGTGAATGATGAGGAAAAAAATATTTTAGGGCGTGCCTTTACGTTTAAACGCTCGAAAACTTTAAGACACTCGCGTAGAACGTGAACCGGAGAGGCGGGGGATGGTTTTCTTTGAAAATTCTTAAAGAATTCAAAGTGGCTGCTGATATTGGCCTAGAGGATGCTGCTGAATGAGAGGGAAGGGACGGCTGAGTGTTTAGGTTTAGGGTTAGGGTTTTAGTTGAAGTGTTTAATATAATAAAAGTTAGTATATCGGCCCTTAATTAAACTAATTAAGTTTAAAAGGATTTTTGTCCTATTATGCAATAAAGTAGGCCCAACGAACCCAAAAACACTCTCAAAAAATATTTCGTTTAGATACGTTTTTGAAAATAATGTCAGAACCCTCAAAAAGTCTTCCGAATCGTTAAAATTTGCGTACGGGTAAAAATATAACCCGGTGAGTAAAAATACTCAACCAAGGCCCATTTTCAAAAATCATACTTAAATACATCATATATTAAATAATTAAAATTAATTATTCAATAAAAACATTTTTCCTGACAATCCCCAGTCTCCGTTCCTCGCGAAATACAACTTAAAAATCCTAATGCATGATCATGTATTAAATGCGTAAAAATAATTAAACACATATTTTAAATAAAACCCTAGATTGCATGCAGTCAGGTTACGTAGTTCGAATTTTCTAGACCTTGCAGGTTTAATAAAATGGATTATATTTCAGAATTGATAGCCTCTTATCATTGATGCCCCTCATATGAATTTGTTGCTTCCTTGAAACTTTGAGGTTCACTCTCCATCATGAAGGTGATGAAATCCGAACCAAATGATTTCTCTGTCCTAGCTTTTTTACTATGTCTAGGTTCAACCTCATGGTTAACTTCTTTTTCTTTTCCAATATAATAGTCTCGTGTGATCTTTTGGATGAACATGATTCTTTCTTAAATTTGTATGGAAACATATGTTCCAAGAATGAATCATTTCTAGATTTTATTATTGTATTCTTGTGAATATCAGGTATTTGAAATTTATATATAATAAAACGATAAGCGCTACTTTTTTGAGCATATCCAATGAAAATGCAATCAACACTTTGAGGTCTTATCTTTAATTTTTTTCAGAGTAGGTATTGCAACCTTGGCAGCACACCTCCACACTCACAAGTATTGGTAGGAAGGAGTTCTTCTTTTCCATAACACGTATAGACTTTTATCTTGCGTATTTCAGGATACTTAATTTAAAAGGTAATTTGTTGTTAGAACAGCTTCCCTCATATGTTCCGTGGTAAACCAGAACTTAATAACAATTCATTCATCATTTCTTTGAAAATGCGATTCTTTCTCTCTGCAATGCCATTTTGCTGAAGAGAATAAGGTACAGTTCTTTCGTGTTTGATACCATCTTGAGCACAAAACTCAGTAAATGATTATTCATATTCACCTACACGATCATTTCTTAGTACCTTAATTTTCTTGCTAAGTTGATTTTCAACTTCACTTTTATAGTGGACAAATTTTTCAATTGTTTCATCTTTATTTTTAAGAAGATACACATATAACAAAACGTTGTGTTATTGTCAACAAAAGTAATGAAGTATCTATTTACACCACGTGTTTGCACACCTTTTAAATCACATATATCACTTTGAATTAGATTAAGTGGTTCACTATTTCTTTTTGTTGGAAGAAGAAAAATTTCTTTTTTTCGAGCTTTGGTCATGCTCAACAACATTTGCCTTAACAACAATTGGAGAAAATAATCGTCTTTCAGAACTCTTGTTGTCTTCCTCAATACGAAGTCGAACAATGAGCTCTTCAACATTCATCTTGTAACGATCCAAAAATTTAAAGGTCAACACAAACCACATGCATGCAATTATTAAATTCTCTTATATTTTAATTACTTGTTTTAATTGCATAAATTAATTATGTTGTGCATATTTACATGTTTAAAATATATTTTCTACATGGTTGCATTAAAATATATTTTTAAAGGTTATTCGAGTTACGATCGAGGAATGGAGACCGATGGCTGAAAAATTGTAAAATATTTTTATTAAATAATTGTTTTTACTTATTTAAATTGTGGGTGATGCTTTTAATTATTTTTGAAAATAAGGAGTTTTGAGGTGAATTTATACACCAAGACGTAATTTTTATCGGTGTTGGATTTTCAACAAAAAAACGAACGTTTTGGCAACTCGGCTAATAAATTCACAAACTTATTTAAGCAAAATTATTTGTAAATCTTTTAAATATTTTAATTAAGTACTAATGGGCCTATTTGACTTTCCTAATGGGCCTAAACCTTTGTTAATGTTTTAAATTGTTATTTAAACTCAAAAACCCACCCCATAACCTTTGAAAACACACGCCTCACACTCCATCACAATTCAAACTCCTCCCCCACCAGTAATTCTTCATGGCACATACTCAATTTTGAAAAGAAAGTTTCGAAGGTTGCAAAATAATTCAAGCCAAGGATCTTCGGGTCGTCGTTCTTCAATCGTCAACGAATAATCGTGTGTTAAACACGCAAAGGCACGTCATATTCTTCCTTTACTCATCATCACACCATATTATATATTTATGTTTGAAATTGCATGCAAAACAAGAACACCTTGACATATTTTCGTACATGCATCTAGGGTGATTTTTAAAGCATGGGTTTTGATCCAAAAATCACGAAGAACATGTATCTAAGGGGCTGCCATGATTAAGATGTGTTAGGGTCATGTTTTACACAAGTTTAGGGTCCTTGAAACACGCCAAATAAGCTGCAAACGTGAGTAATAAAAGCTGGAAACCAAATTGATAATAATGGTGGCATAGGTGATCGGTTAAAGGGAAAGGGGACGGATGGCTCGGTTTGGCTGGACCAGGGCTAAGCTAGGGTTGTGCTTGGGTCAAGGGAAGAGTCCAAGTCACGCTAGGACTCGAACACCAGGGCTTGGAAGGAGTCCTAGCTTTGGCTTGGAAGGAGTCCTAGAAAGCTAGGACTCCAACCCGTGAGTGTCAAGGGGAAGGAGCGCAAGCTCAGAAGCTTATGCAGGAAGAAGGGGCTCGGCCAGGGGGTCTGGGCTGGGCTAGGTTAGGTACTGAGGGTCATAAGAAGGGTCACAAGGGGCTGGTTCAAGGTCTGGTGTGGTTGGCTTGGTCCTAGCATTAGAAGCAAGAGTCCATGTTCAAGTGGGTTCTCGGCTGTGGCATGCAGCTGATATTGGAGCTTTGGTTCTAATCTTAGGTTCAGGTCCAATAGGTTCTAAGGGTCCAGGAGGGTGCCTAAATGGGCTGGTCATGAGTTGGTGCAGGGTGGCTCAACATGGCTCGAGCCAAACACAAAAACATGAGGGAGAAGCTCATGACAGAAAGTTAGGCGAGAGGTTGCTGTCAAGCTTCAGGGGTTCGCTGCTCGGATTTGGGGACTCGAGCTGGCTTGGGCTTGGGCTGGGCATGGTCTAGGGATAGTCTGGGTTAGGTGGGTTCGGTGGTGGCTCGGCTGGAGGTGTCCTAGGTTGGCTAGGAGTCCTTATGTGCTTAGGAGTCTCACACACACACATGTAGATTTTGGGTGAGTTTCCAGAAGGTTTTTGAGTAGGCGAGAGCTGGTTTTTCGGGCTGGGCTTGGTCAGTAGGGTCTCTAGGTAGGTTGGCTAGGGTTTGGCTTGAGGTGGCTGGGGCGTGGCTCGAGTAAATCGGGAGATGGCTCGGGCGGTTTGTTAAGGTGTCAAAAATAAAAAATTAAGGAACTAAAATTGAATCCAGTGGTCCACGGGTGTGGCTCATGACTTGGAAGGGTAGAATAAATAATAAAAATGTTATGTTTAAAATTTGGGAAAAAATAACGAGTTTTGAATTTATCCGGGATTTAAACGCCACACGAATCGTTAATTAAAGAATTAATTGAAACACCTAGTTTTAAGCGGAATAAAATTATGAAAAATTATATTTATGCTCAAATAATTTTTAAATATCTAAGTTTTTTATTAGGGGATTTTATATTAAGGTTTGGTTTAATTTTGGATTAAAACGCAGTAATATGTTGTATTTAAAGAATAATTTAAAAGTCCTCGATTTAAGCAAAATAAAAATATGAGAAAATTCATGTAAGCTTAAATAATTATTTGGGACATGTTAGAGTCAATGAAATTAAGAAAAAGTCGAAAACGTGAAATTTTACGTCCAGGGGTAAAACAGTCTATTTACACCTAAAAATTAGTAAACATCATGGCAGTGTTCTGAATGCTGTTTTATATGCTAATATGATTGTTTTTAATGTTTATGAATTGTTACATGTTAAAATAATTATTTTAAATGTTTATGGATTTTTATATGTTAAAACGTTTATTTTAAATGTTTACGATTTAACATGTCTAAATGTTATTTTAAATGTTATGATTTAATATGTTATGATTTATTATTTTAAAGGTTTATGGGTTTTATGATTAAACGAAAACGTTAAAAGAGATGTTGCATGCTTGGTTTAAAAGAAAACGTATATGCATGTTTAAATTTTATAAAGTGATGAGAATATGAAACGTTGAAGGAAGTGAAGTAATTGTGACTAATACGATGATATGTTGGAGATATCATGAGGGTTATGGTCCCAGTGGGAGCTCGACGATCGTATGTCCATTGATACGAATATGATGATATGAATGGGGATGTCGTGAGGGGAGAAGACCCCAGAGGGAGCCCATTTACTGGAGAAAGCACTAGAGGGAACCCGTTTATGAGAGAAGGTCCCAGAGAGAGCCCGTCTATGGGAGAAGGCCCCCGAGAGAGCCCCGACAATCGCATTTCCATATGAGGATATGATAAGCCAAGGTCCAGTTGATCGGTGAAAGTGTTGCTGGGATCCCCGCCGCCCAGTACTGTGGTTACATGTAGATGGATCCATCGCCTAACACGTAAACGTAGACGAACACGAAAGTCACAATTAACGATCTGAATTCAACGAAAAAGGAAAAAGGAATACGTATATGTTGATGATAATATGTATATGAATATGTTGAAGATGATATGAAAATGAAAATGATGAATATGAATATGTTTATGATGATACGAAAAAGTTTATGAAAATGTTTGAAGATGATGCATCGTTATGAAAATGTTTTTATGAAAAGTTTATGCATCATGAAAATGATTATGAAAATGTTCATGTTTAAAGTTTACGTATTTTCATGAAAATAATATTTTAAGTACAAGTATTTTCACTGTTGTATGTGATCTGTATATGTAGTACTTGTTATCAATATTATGATGTGTTGAGAAAATGAATAGCAAATATTTCACATCTCCTTTCGCTTGTGTTTCAAATAGTTTTCAAAATCCTT
The DNA here is from genome assembly GCF_012295235.1 of Primulina huaijiensis. Classification (NCBI taxonomy): domain Eukaryota; kingdom Viridiplantae; phylum Streptophyta; class Magnoliopsida; order Lamiales; family Gesneriaceae; genus Primulina; species Primulina huaijiensis. Next base: position 9,055,022 of record NC_133317.1, on the reverse strand, counting down.
TCAAACTAGTGGTAGCTTCTCAACAATAGCAGCCACTTGGAAAGATTCGTTCAAAGTCATCCACTCACCGTGAATCTCGTGAAGAATCACTTGGAGTTCTTGAACTTGGCTGATAATCAGCTTTGAATTCACCATTTTAAAATCCAGAAAGCGGCCTACAAGAATTTTCTTGGCCCCGACATCCTCGGTTTATACTTTCTGTAAATGGATTCATATAGCTCTTTAGCTATTTTCATTTCGCAAAACACATTGTAGAGTGAATCAGCTAATCCATTCAGTACATAATTCCGGCATTGGAATTAAAAATAATTTCATGCCTCATAGCACTGATGGATTCAACATCTCCTTAACCCTCTTTGAGTTTAGTAGTATCTTCTGATAGAAATCTGGTCAGGTTGAGCATCGTCAAATAAAATAAGATTTTATGTTGTCACGTTTTAAAGTCCACTCCAATCGACTTCTATGGTTTTTCGTTGTGGCTAATTGGCACATCAATAGCAGCAGTACATGGGGTAACATGAGGGACGAGTTGAGGCACCACAGTAAAGACAACACGACCAGTTTCCCTTTGCATGTTAGTTTCAATAGCCATATTGAAAGAAACCACGTAATGAGTGTAACAAAATCTGTTTTAAGATTGTTAGTCAAGTTGCTAATAACAAAAATATAAAAGCGGTGAACGAAAGCAATCTCGTAAAAAAAAGCACTAAACGAAAATGAGCATACTATTGAATGATGAATATAGTGTATAAAAGGACAACAAGAAAAAAGTAAATCAAACCGAGGCCTGTACGAAGTACAATTTTCTTAAAACATATTTGTCCCCTCTGACGGTGCTTCGAGGATCTGGATGGACAACTGTTTTCCATGATACAACAGCAAAACCTTGTAGCAACTTAGCACGAAGTCACTACACCGGCGAACTGAAAACGTACCTTCACTTTATTACAGAAATTTAACGGAGGCCAAATAAAAAGATAACAATATGAAATGCAAGAGAATACTTGAAAAAGATCTTGAGTGTTCGTATAAATCAATTTTTATGTGCATGAAATGAGGAAATGAATACACTATTTATAATCCCCAAAATGCACACCAAGAGTCATAAAAGATTAATTAACTCAATTAATCTTCCAATTAACTAGAGAATATGAAGATCCAAAAGTCTTTAATTAACTCAAGAATGTGGAAAGTCAAAAGACACTTCCACAATTATGAGCCACAACTAACTCAAGAATTTGGAAAGCCAAAAGACACTATCACATTCATGAGTCATAACTTTCATTCAAACTCTAAATTTGATTCAATTTTCCAACACTAGTTTAGGGAGGTGAATAAACTTTAAAAAAATTGAAATATTTTGACTTTAGATGATTTTGACAACGAACTTAACAGGTATTAACTGTAAAAGTCTTTTTATCGACTGGACAAATGAGCCGACCACTTAAAAGAGTTTTCAAAGTGCGGAATGGTTGACTAGATTTGAATAACAATATAATCAAATTACTACATTTTAACATATTAAACAGGATAATAATAAATGTGGTAATGAAAGCAACACATAATATTTTATGGAAGTTCGAAAGTCAAATATTTTTATGTCTAACATTCTTCCAGTTATAATGGAATTCACTAGAAAAATTTTGTTTTACAATTATTTGTAGGCCTAAATTAAAACTTCAAGTTTCACTTAAACAACAATACAACAACTGTAAGTGTAAATGAATCCTAATTTTCAAAAAATTATCGGGAGTGATTGAACAGCGGTTTGAAAAGTTGTGAGAAACCCCCGATTAAACCTGAACATTAGGGCTTGTGAGCAGTCGAAGACTGATTTGGATAAGTGTGCTCGAAAATCTAGAGAAAATTGAGAGATTGTAGACTTGTAAGTTGTTCGAGCATTCTCAAATGAATGACACTCTCAATTTATAATTCCTTTTAATTATAGCGTTCAAATCATTGCGACATTCGAATTTTGATTTTTCTAATGCAAAAGCGACTTTATATTTGTCCTTTGTTGAATCATAGTATGCTGCATTTAATGATTTGTTAGTACCTTGCTAAAAATAGTGAGTGATGATGGCTCTGTAAAAAATGATCAAGATAGAAAAGACAAAAACTTTCTGTATTGATGGAAGATATTCTGGTTTACTGATTGCTTTGCTTCTTGTGCATGATTTTTTAAAAATGGTTGGTATGATAGCTTTGGACTTTGTGATGTTCAGCTCTAATACCAAATGCATTGAAACTTGCATCGTTTGGTTGAGCTGGATAAAGTTCAATGGTAGTACTCATCAGTTTTGTCCAATTGAGTGTGCACTGTGATCCAGTCTTGAAAAGTCCAGTTGCAAGCAATGCGATTAAACCACTTGAGCTCCGATTCAACATTTCTAAATACGTTAAAAGGTGATCATATCCTATAACAATTAGGTACTATTTTTTATCACCAAAATAAATTAATTATAACCCAAAAAACATTCTTGCTTCAGCTCGAAAAATATTAGTTATATGTTCTTACACATCCATTTGATTATCATGGTAAAATGATGGATTTTTATATATCGTATCGAATAAACAACTTCCTCATATATCATGCTTGTTTGTCTTTTAGATCAAATATAGTTTTTAGCAATCAACAGAATATAACTGAGACCATCTATTCCCCTACATGCCTATTCATCAACAGAAAAGTCTATTTCTGTTTAAGCCAAACATCATTTGCCAAATCGATATCACAAGCCCCAACTTCTGTAACTTTACGTTGGAAAGCCAACATGTAAACTATTTCTTGAAGATGGAGCATGTGATTAAGCTTTTCGATAAACTCATTAACTTTATAGTTATTGTCCGCAAGTGTGATTCTCAATCTTACTTTACACTTTGTTCAAGTCTCAAGCCGAGGATTGAGTGTCAAATAATATATTTTTCTTCTTACGAACACCTTCCTTGCAACAAATATATTTATATGAAGTTATAAAGTCGATGTTCTTGTTCTTCTTAAAATAATGCTTCCTAAATCTAAATCCAGTTTTCTCAGCATATTTAACTCAAAATATCCAAATCTCATCTAGGCTATCAAATTTCATATCAATATCATGCTTGAATTAAATATTTGAACTAGTATTGATCAAGAATATCGGTTTATCAATAAGATCTTGGCTTGTTTAAATCTCGATTTTCAAAAACATTGACACATTAACAAAAAAATACAATAATTTTCTTGTTACATATTAAATGCAACAAATTAATAACAAATTTGATCCAGATAATACGTGTATAATGATGGGTTCATTGGTGTCTGCAAAGCTTTCTAAATAACATAATCAAATACAAAAACAAAAACAAAAAATCAACTGTTAAACAATTATAAGAAAATTAGAAATGTAAAAGATCAAGAAATTCGAACTTCGTATATTCGAGTATTCATCTCCACTACTGTAAATTTAAAAGAATGAACGAAAGAAAAAAAAAGAAAAACAGATGAGTTGATAATGTGGAGAGAGGGAGAAAAAAAGAAAAAAAAGTAGGAATGAAACATTAAAATTTTTTATACTTACAAAATAGGGAACAAAAGGCCCATAAAAAAATAGGCAAACAAAAATCCAAAAAAAAATTTTAAAAAAAAAAAAGAAAGAAAGAATTAGAAATATAAAAAAGATAGAAAAAAAAGTTTTTCTGCCTTTTGTGGGATACCTAGAGTAGAGGATTTGTTTCCAAGTGAGTCTTTTATATTATTTAAGTATTTGCAAGATGATAAGTTTTAAAATTTAGTGGATTACTCGAAATCTCGATATAACTTTATAGACGTAGATCTTTTGAAAAACTATGTTGAAATCATGGAGCTCTTCGTGCTCTTTATTCTTTTTGTTACTATTCAAGAGAGACTTGCTTTTAAATTTCTAAATCTAAACTAAGTTAGTGTTGTGAGTTCATATGTATGACAAAAAAAAAAATCAGCAATCTTTGATTTACACATAATATGTTTCAGCATTTCATAGGCTCATACGTGTTTTTTTTGGATGAAATTCGGTACAAAACGTTGAAAATCGGGTATTAATATATTATATTTGAGTACTAACTATTTTAAATATAATACAAAAGGTAAAATTTTGATTATACAGTTGAAACAACTATATTAATATCAACGCTTGTTACACTTGTTTGGGTACTAAAATATCACATATTAGAACCGGATTTGAAATATTTGATACCGAATATTGTATGTTAGTACAACATTTTTAATGTTTTGTATCATTTTCATCCGAAAAAGACACGTGTCATTAATATCAATACATGTTATACATGTTTGAGTACTCAAAAATCATATACGGATACCATATCTGAAACATTTGGTACTCGAATATCATTTATTAATATCTTATTTTCAATGTTTTGTACTTATTTTCATCCGAGAAAATATGTGTCATTAATATCAATACTTTTTATACATGTTTTGAGTCTTTAAAAATCATATATTAGTGTCGGATATGAAACATATGATATTGAAATATCATATGTTAGATTTTCAAGGTTTTGTACCGAATTTCATTTCAAGCCACGTAAAATGCGACTAATATAAAGAGTGTTTGGGGCCAATTCTATCATACTCCTGGAGATTTACTCCCTCTTATCAAGTAAATATAGATTTACTCCCTCTTATTAAGTAAATATACAGTAATATACACGTGTCAATTTTTTTTATTTTATTATACATTTTAATTTTGTCATTAGCTAATTCCGGTCTTTTGTGCCCTATCAGAGGAATTCGACCAAACTAATCATTAAATTAATTTCGTTTCATGTATATAACCTGTGTCATATTATTATTATTATTCTCAAATTTTAAAACTTAATATTTTATATTTAAAAATTACGTTAAATTTTTATTTGATAGTAAAATTTTGCGTTTGAGATTTAAAATTTTCATTTCTATTATTCTTATTTTTTTGGTAGAATCATATAAAATGTCCAAAATCAATATTTTAAAATTTTATTATTATAACAAATTCTATGTTCTACCCATTTATAGATGCTAATAAAATTACTGTAGCTATTGTAAATGCTACACAATATAAGAGATACAATTACTTAAATCTCAAAACTACATAACTTGTTTATATATTTATTCAATTTCTATTTTGGACATTAAAGATTATACTTAGATAAAAAAAAATTCTCTCTTGCTTCTTCCACTTTAACACTATAAAAATTTTAAACATATCCAGAAAATAAATCATGAGTCTTCGATAAAGTATAAAGCATGTGTATCAAAATCACATAAAAATATTTATATGATACCATCATAAATGAAATATCAAAGACATGATATCTCTGTCAACAAATAATTGAAATTGCAAAAAAAAATTTATCCCGAATGAACAAAAGACATGTTCTAGCATTGTGGTCCAAAATCTCCAAAGGATGTCCCCACAATATCGAGGTTTCCAAGCATCCTATAAAAAATAAATCGGATTTATAACAATTAATTATTACTTCACGTAATAAAAATATTCATGTAATCTAAATATATACAACACAAACCTGGAAAAATTATGACTTGAATTTTGCATCAAATTATGACTAAAACGGATAATAAAATAAAAAAAATTTACACGTGTACATTACTTAATAAGAGGGAGTAAATCTCCAGGAATAGGATAGAATTGGCCAGTGTGGTGTTTGGAGCAAAGAAACGTCATACAATACAAAATATCATTAACGTTGATTTCTCTGTGTTTCCATAACAAATAGATTCTGTCCTGGCCTGGACATTATAAAACCAGAATCTTGTCTAACTTTATTATATCGCCCCAACAACTCCTGCACCAGTCTTGCTCATATTTTCATCCCATTTCCCAGAAGAGAGCAGAAACGGTCCGTTAGCTGAAAGAACATAATCATTCTGATTCTCTACCTAGAAGGAATTGAGCGAATTTCGATCTCACTTCAGTAGGGATACGACCAGGACGATAGTTTTTATTGAGCCAAACTGCTGTAGCTCTTGCTTCCACTATAGGCTGGAGTGACATCAAATTCATAATATTGTCAGGGTTAAGTCTTTTTTTATGATACTGAATCGAACATAAGAGTAAGACAAGAGATCACCTCTAGATTTGGGAGCTTGAAGATGAAGTGTTCAAAGAACAACCGAATAGCAGAAGCGTCACATATCCTTACCTTGACAACAAACTTTTCTCCACTCTGTCAAAACAGTAAATCATAGCAACAAGCTCAACCAAAATGGCATCCTTCTAATTCAATAATGAAATTTTAATTGCCTTCATTGCTTTAATCAAATAATGAACATGAACATGAACATGAACATGAACATGATGAATCGACATCGTTAGCCATTATGCATTATCAGATCGTAACATAGGGAACTGCATAATATGAATGTTATAGGCGGCATACCCGTAAAGGCGAAATGAACTTAAGCGACAAATCTGTAAGAGCAAATGCATTGCCAGTTCGGGCTACAGTATCAGCATTTATTCCAATCACGTCTAAAAGTTCCTGCCGACCTGTTCATACATCAAACAAGCAATCCTTTAATTTTACACATAGGAAGGATAAAAAATAGTTTCTTTGTAGATCATTATATTCCTATAATCAATTTGCATAATTCTTCAATCTTCTTGAATGAATAACCATCAGATATAAATGGATATCAATACTAATACAAAACTAAATAAATTAACAATCTTTAAAATCCCACAAGAAACAGATTCATACCATATTGGCAGTAACTTGCGTATACAGCATTATTCACAACACCATATTGATCCACCTCGTAGTCTCGAACTTTAAGTTCAACTTGGTGAAATGGACTCGTTCTAACAATAAATAAGATCAAAATGTTGAAAGTGAACTCATCGTATGTATCACAGCTGATAATTTTAAATGTTCAATAGTTAGTATACTGAAAATTCACAAAAGAAACAAAAAACAAAACAAAATCACACCAAATACCAAAACCAGGTCCAAAATACCTGTTAACAAATCAATTCCAGTTTACAAAAGCTACTAATTTAAGCTTCTTCGATGAACTCGAGAATGGCAGAATCTACTTACAAGGCTGATCCAGCAAATGCTTAAGATAAGGGCCCACAGTAAAATTTCAAGAAACTCCCACCATTAACATTTCAGTTGAAAATAACACGATGAACTTTCAAGTTTAGCACTTGTCTCGGCATCTTAATAATAATGATAAAAAGAACTTAAAATGCGACACGAACAAGGAAAAAGAAGTACATTTTGCCATCTTTGAAATCATTGGAAGCGGCGGCGCAGCTCCGCACCTTGAAGCGAGGCAGCCTTAGATGATAGGTCCGGATAAAATTTGGACATACGGCAGCGGCGGGTGAGGCTAAGGGAGGAGCGTGAACATGCGTGCTGGGGATGATAGAGGAAAGAAACATTTCTGCAAATGGCGAATGAAGAAGAAAACGGGTGAAATGTGCGTTTCTTGAATCTTAATGCAGTAGGCGTTGGCACTCTGTGTGTGTGGTTTGATAAGTTTTATAT
>NC_133317.1:9029207-9047225 GCF_012295235.1 Primulina huaijiensis | reverse complement strand
ACTAAAAAGTTAGTTATTCTAATGATCTCAAACTTAATAAGATAATATATAATTTATCGTGCTCATTAAATTACACCATATTTTATCGCAACATATTATATAATATTCTCTTGAGTTTTGTTATCGATCTAATTAGTTAGACTTTGAAAATGTGGCACGNCATAACGCGTGTATAATATTTTTTATAATTTGTTTGGTTTATATTTAAATGAGTATCAAAATATAATTATAAAAAATAGTGAGAGATTATATTGTAGTTTTGATATATAATTTAAAAAATAGAAAAATGAGAATCAAAATATAATTTTAAGAAATAGTGAGGGACAACACTATAATTTTGATATATGAATTAAAAAAATTTAAAAAGAAAGAGGGGAAAAAAAAAAAAAAAGCAAGAATTAAACCAACAACTTGATGGTAAGAAAATAAAGGTTATATTCACTAAACTACATGTGACTTACATTGAAATTTTAACACTTTATTAATATATATATTTATTAAAACAGACCATGACACTAAAAAGTTAGTTATTCTAATGATCTCAAACTTAATAAGATAATATATAATTTATCGTGCTCATTAAATTACACCATATTTTATCGCAACATATTATATAATATTCTCTTGAGTTTTGTTATCGATCTAATTAGTTAGACTTTGAAAATGTGGCACGATATTATTTTTAATGATTTGATTTATATTAAAATAAAGATAATATCGTAATTATAAAATTAATGAGAAGTCATTTTACAATTTCTGAACTCGACCATACCAGCCTACAAACATGTTTATTTTTGTTAGATGAACAATTAATATAATAATAATGTTTCAGCGTACGTGTTACGTATTTGTATAATCTGTTTTTTTAATTAAAAAATGGTAAAATATTTTTAAAAAAACACAAAACAAAGATCATCTAACGTGATTTTTTTTATTTGTTTGATTTATAATTACAAAATTGAGGAATATTATAATTACTAAAATGGATAAATGATTTTATGGTAGTAGTTTAAGAAATTGACAAGGAATGGGATGAGAATTGGAAAAGTGGCTACACCACCAAACGTAACATAGTATAGAGAGAAAGATATTATGAATTTTGAAATCAAAATTATTATATATTTTTTAATTATATATATCTGAAACTTATTTTATTCAATGATTCAAATTTCATAAGGTCATTTTATAGTATATAATTATTATTATTATTATTATTATTATTATGATTGAAAATTTTCGAAACCTAAAGTGTGAATGGAGGTATTTACAAGGGTGGACCCATGCCTCCCAATCTAGCCCATAAAACATTTAACAGTATTAATTAGTATCCAATAAAATTCGTTAGACATTTAGCTAGCCCACTAAATTGTTTATATTATTAATAATAATAAAGCTCAATTTTTTAGATATTTAATGATATAGCCCATTAGGTTTTTCATTTTTTTAAAAAAATTTAACAATCCATATCATGAGGAAAAGAATATAAATCACTCGGTTATCTGAGTAAATTTTAAATTTTTTTATATTATTTTTTATTTTATTAGGATCGGATATTGATTTAGAAGGGGTGAATAAATCATCTCAACAAATTCTGAAAATATTTATGTTGGGTTAGTGTAGTGTCCAAAAACCAGTACACGTAGACTACATGCATAATTTAATGAGTTAATTAATTTAAATGGATTGAATGATGCATTCAACATGTTTGATTTAGTTTAAATACTTATATATTTGTTGTGGGGACTCGGACGCTAATCATCTTCTTAATCATTCTTTTGGGAATAAATGGATCAATTAATTAAACTGGGTCTAAATTTTTTTTTTTTAATACAAATGCGGAACGTAATGGAATCAGTCTAATATACATGTCAACATAAAAATACAAGTCTTGTACAAAATACATTCAAACTAAGGTTCAACAACTATACATCAAGTGCTGAAACTAAATCTACATCAAAGTCCGGAATCACCACTCTAATCTCGATCGCTCATCCTCGTCTTGACCCTGATTCAGTCCCACCTGTTGTCATGCACACATACAAACACAACAACAGCCGGATAACTCCGGTGAGAATATAATCCAAGTATAAAATAATGAAACATGCATTGTATAAAATCATATACATTTATTAAAAGCATCTAAATATAATCGATAAAACATGTAACAGAATCTATGAAACATAATCGATACAATTCAGTAAATCAAACTCGGATTCTTATTCTTTGACTCGACTCAATCTGGCCTAGTCAAGGGATCCCGGTTGAATAAGAACGCAACAACTCATCTACTCTCCTCAGCTAGATAGTGGTACGTTCTTATTCCCAGACTTTGGTACACTATATCGAATCTTTGCAATAGAAGCTGATCTGCATTCTTCGCAACATCGTTATACACCAAACGTCCAGTGACCTAGCACCTCTGCCAACTTAGCACCTCTGCCAAAGACTCTATGTCTTAAATCAATCGTCTAGCTCATGCTTTCTACAAATCAATAGAACAAGCACATAAATGCAATGAATTCAAATATTTGAAAACAATAGCAATTAAGTATGTGGTTTTAGGGAAACTCGAGTCAAATCTAACTCGAGTCGATCTCCCGGTTAACATTGGTTTATACTTTTTTTTTCGTAGTCTCGGTCTGAAGAAATGGAAGTTCTGAATTCAAAGCTGTCACTACAATCTGAAATGACATATTCGACATGTACAATATCAATATACCATCCAAATCAAATCTGTTCTGATCAATCTTAATCTGATTCAAAATCAACGGCATAACGGCACTAGAATGATGTCTCCGGTAACTCAACAACACGAGATATCAATTACAATTCATAATCAATAGCCAATACAATCCATAATTAATCAATAATCGCAATTTCAATACCAAATATGTATATCTCAATTATATCAATTCTGAAAATCATAATAATTGCATAAACAGTCTGTTCTTCGATCCGTTTTCAATTCTACGATGTCTAGTATTTCCAGAACACATAATCATAAACAAATCACAATTCCTTCAATACCCTAATTTCAAATCATATCAGAAATCAATAAAACTTACGTCCTGTAGTAGCTGTTGACGATAGGAGGACAGAACTGAACTCGGATCAAAATTCTGATAACCGGAGCTTGTAAAATCCCCTGAAGCTTTCTTTCGTTCTTGCTGTTTCATCTCAAGGAGAAATGAGATTGTTATATATCAAATACATGGTGAAGACAAGTGTCCCACTCAAATCCCATTAGTTGCACTTTAGTCCCTGAAATCTTCACTATTTGCAATTTGGTCCTCACAACTATTTTTCATTCATTTTCATTCCTATGGAATTGTAAAACCATGGAATATGACTCAACATTCCAAAAGTCATAAATTAAATAATCTCAGATTAAAATGATAAAATCTCGGGCCTTACATTTATTTTCTTGAAATTTGACTGTATTTTTCGAGTTTAATATTTTCAGGCGAATATTCGATGTTTGGCTGGAGATAGGAGACGATTAAGGTGCAAAAATTAAATGTTATATTTTTATTTTAAACCAAGAAATTATTTATTTTTAATGATTTATGAATTTTAGTATTTTAAAGTCAAATTTAAATTATTAGATGAATTAAAATATTTTTAAACATGATATTAACAAATTTTCATAAATATGATATTTTATTCTTGGACATGATGTTTAATATTTTATTAAATTATTTATGACGTAATAAATTTGTTTAATTAGTATTTAATTAATTTGCAATATTTTTTATACAAAATAAAAAATAAAAACACACACTCGCGAACACACACTATAACACAAAAAAAACAAACAAACAAACAAACAAACAGAGAGAGAAGCTAGGGTTTTGGCTTTCAAGTGGTCTCCTTCACTTCTCCACATCTACCTACAATATTGTGGTGAATTTTTACAAGTTTTTGGCGAGAAAAACATCTAGCAATCGTCCTTCGTTCATCCTCTACGTTTTCTCGCGTCGATATTCGTTTATTCGAGCATTTAAACTCAAAGGCATGTTCTAAACCTTTCTTTTATGCATTATTCTTGTTATATACTGTTATTTAATGATAAATATACATGAAAAACATTTCTCTACATGAAATATTTGAATCAAAATCGTTTATACACATGCTAAATTTTTCTGCACAAGTTCTTTCAAGTTTTCATGAGTTTTTGATGTGTAGGCTTCGTGTGGATCTTTTGGCCTGCTGCTACTACGTATGGGGATGTATTAGGATGTGTTTAGATGTTATTTATCAGTCCTTGAAGCGTCGGAAGTGGTCTGGTCGCGTGAAAGAAAAGGCGGAGCGTAAGCTGTCGTTGTGTGCGCATGGGGGCTGTTTTCGGTGTTTGGCTGGTTAGGGCAGGTTCTGGCTGGGCTAGGGCTCGTGGCTAAGGTCTGGACCGTGTCTTAGGGTGTTAAGGTGGGTCTGGCCTTGGTCGTTTATGGGCTGGTTGGGTAGGAAAGTTGCTTGAGACAAAAAGGGTCAGTTCACGCGCGCGGAAGGGCATGTCACAGCCGGTTGCTCCGCGACGTCCACGTGCGACCTGAGTTGGTAAGGACCATATCAGTGGCTTGTTTAAGGTCTAAGGTCATGGTCTGGGTATTGGTTAAGGGCTGGTTCGAGCCGTGGTAAGTTTGGAGTTGTATAGAACCCGAACGTGTCAAAAAGGGGCCGAATAGAGTCTAGAGTTTCTTGTCTTGTTTAGGGATGGTTTGGGGTTGTTCCATAGGTGATTCTAATGCCATGGACATTTTGTTAGGTTGTGGTCAAGTTTGAGTCGAGTCCCGAGTCCCGAGTCGTGGGGGTAAGTCGCAAGTCGTTTTATTTTATTAGGGAGTCGTACGGATAAAATGTAAGTTTATAGGATGATTTGAATTGTAAGTTTTAAGTGGTGGCGACGGGTCCGTGGGTTGATCCAACGATTTCCACAGCATTCTTCAATAAATATAACATGCAAAAATATTTATTTTGAGGTATGTAAGTTTTCTTGTGGCCAAATTACACATGTACGGGTCTGGAAGCTGGAGAACGTGTATGGTGACCTTTCCAACTTATCTTATAATTATCTTATGATTGGTAGTGGATATTCAGTCCAAGGGTTGTGGTGATCATTGCCGGCCAAGCGTTGTGGTGTTAGTTTGATCAAACGAATTATGCTATGGTGTCATATTTCAATTAGCAAAACTCTATGCAAAATGTTTAAGTTTATGTTATGTCAAGCGAAATATGTTTTATGAAAATGTTTATGCAGGAAAGTCACGTCATATTTATTTATGCCTGTGTAATTTACATATCAAGTATGTTTAAATTGCATGAATTTTTATTATGTAGTATTCGTTATTCACGGTTTATGCATGCTGAATCTTTAAACTCACTAGATTTGATTGATGCAGATGAAATTGTTGAGAAGACTGGAGGTACTGACCAGTGAGCAAGCTCGAATCGTAGGCAGTGCACGCCCAATGGCCTTGTAGTTTATGAGCTTTATGCATGTTAAAACTGATTTAATACTCTGATTTATTTTATTGCATTTTGGTTAGGAAACAAATTATTTCTTTGGATGTTTTAAAATATTTTATGGATGTCGGCGTGGATCTTTTTTTTTTTACGCCTCAAAATATTTAGAATTTGAATTGTTTATATTTTTTTTAAAATATCGAATTTTAGGTTTATTTGTTTGGAATTTTTGAAAATGATGTGTAGTTTTTATTGAGTTTAAAAGTTAAAAGTTATGGATTTAATTTGAAAAAGAAAAAAGATTTATTTTCCACATATTTTAAGTAGTAAGCGAGGGTTATTACCATTAGCAATACTAAAATGGAATTATTGTCAGTTGGTATCAATAAACCAGTAGTTTTTCACTGCATAGAAATAGGCTCACTTACAAGGTTTGAACACAAAAAAATGACGTAAGTTAAGAGCAGACATGAAATCAAATATTGAATAAGAAAAGGCTAATAGAAATGTAAATAACACGAGTTTGCTTTTGGATATTCGGAGACTTTAATTGTCCTACGACATCCATCTTTCTTGCAAAAAGATTTCACTAAAAGACTTTGACAATTACAACACTTTGCAATTGTCCATTTCAACAGGACTTCCCACACTGCTTAATTGAAACACTTAGTAATACACTCAACAAAACTGATCAGTACGCTTACTATCAGATTACAAATATTTCAGAAATAGAATACTAATCACCAAAGATCTTTAATGATCTTGTTAAAACACCCAAAGTGTGTGCTACAAAACTTTTATCAGTTGGAATCTCGAAAGCTAGAGAATTCTTGAACTTTTTTAAAGATGCGATGAAGATGGACCGACTGATATCTTCACTTATTTATAGACTTTGCTCAAACGGTCGGTAAAACCAAATTTGATATTCGTTCCAAATTGAGTATAGGGTAGTCACGTCATTTTCCATGTCACTATCCTTTTTAATAATAGTACACTGAGAATAGTGCTCAAAGAATTCTGACATTCTAATGGAAATCATAGACACTTAAAATCCAAAAAAGTTTATCCAACAATTTAGTTGCTCTCTAGCCCTTAACTCGGAGTAAACAGAAAAATTTTAAGGAATGTTTGTATGAGAAATCTGACTTATTTATTTATAATTTGGTAGGCTTCTCACTGGTGGAACTTTCTACCTCAGACGAGTTTGAATCGGACTCTGCCCACTTGGTCTTACTGTCCTCGGACACCGGTACCTTCTGGTTTTTTCTCTTCCTGAATTACCTCTTGTCATCCTTGGACATTTTCTTCTTGTCATAAGATCGACCTTATTTGTCAGTTGGCCTTCTCTCATCATTCTTTGGCTTAGGACAATCGGCTATGAAACGTTCGACTTTCTCATAATTGAAACGTGCATTTCCTCATCAGCAGAATCTTTCTTGTAGTGATTTTGTCTGTTTGGGCTTTGGAAATTTCCCTGATTTTTCCTTACGAGCTTCACAAATTTCTTCACAAACAATGACATTGTATCACTATTTACTACTCAGCTAACTTGTCTTTAGAGTTGTCTTTCGAAACATATTGATCAGCGAATGTAGCAGCCAAAGTCTTCGTCAGTTTGATAGTCGATTCACCATCAGTTCTTGACTCAAGTTCAAATTCATATGCCTTAATATCTGAAACAAATCGTGCAGTTCAACCTTGTTAAGATCTTTTGATTCACGCATGCTCATTGTTTTGACATCTCATTCTCTCGGTAATACCCTCATTACTTTCAAAGCTATCTCATGATTCCCATGCTATTTGCCAAGAAAAGCCAGTTCAATAATGATTTTTCTCACTCTTTCATCAAATTCTGACATAGAATCCTCGGCTTTCATTTTGATACTTTCAAATTTCTAAATAGCAACAGACAGTTTGTTATCTTTTGTTTGGTTGTAGTCTTCTTACAATTGTATCGGTTTCTCCCAGATATCTTTGACGGTGGAGCACATTTTGATTTTGCTAAAATTATTCTTGTCCAATGTCTTATACAAGATTTATTTGGCAATATTATCCAGATTTGCCTTTTCTTGTCTTCTTCGATCCAATCTATTCTTGGTTTTTCGATCATCTGAGGAGCACCGTCAAAAATGGTAATGAGAGTGTTTGCTTTCATGATTTTCATTTATCTGTCTGTGATTAAGTACCACATATCATCATCTTGTGCAGCTAAACGAGTTTGCATCCTGATTTTTCATTCATCAAAATCCTCTATGGAGAACATAATAATTTTACTGAAGGAAGTCATTAGAGTTTAGTGTTCAAAGACAATAATTAACCCACTCTGATACCACTTGTTAGAATCGGAGATTGATTTAGAGGAGATGAATAAATAACTTCAACAAATTTTGAAAATATTTATGTTTATGTTAGAAACACTGAAATGTAATTCTTGTTAGTTGGGTATCAATATGCCAGTAATTTGCCACTACGCGAAAATAGACTCACTGATAAGGTTTGAACAAAAAAATGGCTTAAGGTATGAGCAGTTAGGCTAACAAATATTGAATAAGAAAAATCTAACTTTAATGTAAGTAGCACGAGATTGTTTCTAGATGTTCGAAGATTTCAATAATCTTACGTCACACTTTCTTACTTGCGGAATGATTTCACTAAAAGATTTTGAAACTTACAACACTTTGCAATTACCCACTTCAGCAGGACTTATCACATCTCCAAACTACAACTTTTAGCAATATACTCAACAAAACTGATATGCACATTTATTGTCAGATTACGAGTATTTCAGAAATAGAATACTAAGCACAAAAGATCCTTAATGATCATATTAAAAATGTGCTAGAAAACTTTTATCAGTTGGGTTCTTGAAAACTTGAGAATACTTGAACTTCCTCAAAGATGGGAGAGAGATAAACTAAGTGATATCTTCTTCTATTTATAGATTTTGACCAAACGGTCGATAAAATCAAATCTGATATTCGTTTCAAATAGAGCAGTTATTGGTCACATCGTTTTCCATGTCATTGTTTTTCCCGAAAATAGTACGATGAGATTGATGCTCACGGAATTCTGACATTTTAACGAAAATCAGAGACTATTAAAATACGAAAAAATTTATCTGAAAATTCAATTGAGCTCTGATCCTTAACTCGGAGTAAATTGACAAATTCAATGAAATGTTTGTGTGAGAAGTATGACTAATTTTTTTATGATTCGATAAGCATCTCAAATTAGTCATCTTTTTAAAATTCGGTAAACCAGTTATCCTCTTAATTTCAGTTGGTCTCTCGTTAAACCACCAAAACATAATTGATCTAACAAATTTCATTACTCAATGTAAAATTTTGCAAAACCTTTTTAGGATAAAATGTCTTCTTCATTCCCGTATTTAATCTTTTTAAAAAAAAAATTGCATAAAACTTAGAGTTTTTATTTTACTACTTTTATGTGTCATTGGAAAATTGAACAAATTGTTCGAAATTGTCTATTGTTCCTTAAAACAAACTTAAATACCGTATAAATACATAAATATATAGTTATTATTAAATTTAAACCCCTTATTAGTATGTTAGTAAAGTTTTTTAAAAAATATCATAAACACAAGAACTCTTGTTAGACGATCTCACGAGTCAATTTTGTGAGACAGATCATGATCCGATTCATAAAAAATTAATACTTTTTATTTTTAAAATATTACTTTTCTGTTTAAGTATTAATCATCTTGACCCACGTCATGGAAAATGATAGGTGGAACTGTCAAACAAAATACATACACTTTCACAAATATCTATTTTACTTCTTACCTTCACTCTCCTTAATTTTCTCTCTATATTACATTTTCTCTATTTTGTTTAAACAGATATTGAAATAATACAAACTATTTAATATTTAATATAGTTACACATCTTTTTAAATGTATGTTATTTTTTTCATTCAAATTAAATTTATATATTAAAATATTGTAATAATATTTTTCATTGTATACATATAATGTTCACTCAAAGTATGTATGTTGAAGACTAGTATATATATATGTTTTCAAGGAACAAAACGAAATATTTAATATTGAGATAAAATGGATGTGTTAACAAAACATGTTATTTATTTTTCCAAGCGTCAAAATACACAATAAGATATGGTTTTTGTTTATTGTAGAAAGAGTTGAAATTTTTGAATGTGACCCATTACTCTTATTTGATTGTTTCTACAAGGTTTTATTACATATCTTAATGCATTGATTTTTTTATGGGTAAATTTTTCACATAAATAAATAAATTATTTAAATTTAGTATAGCCTCCTAATACGAATTCCTGGTTCTTACCAAGTATATAATATAGGGTATTGATTAACATAGCACCCACCAATCGTGTTTATTGGTACTTTCGAGAAAAATGAACTAAAAATGCAAATTAGATCAATTTATTAGATTCTTAAATATTAATTATTATTTATTCAGATTCTTAAATATTATTAGAAAGTCAAAGATGATTTTTTTTTATATGAATGCTTAAAATAATTATTGAATGATATTTTTGACTCATAAGTTTCATGTTGGTGCAAGATATTGGCCATTCAAAAAACTAGGAGAATATGATTAACATACAATTAATAACACAACACAGATATAACATGACCAAGAGTCATTTTAACAAAAATATTTCACCAGCAACGCGAAAAAAAAATTTGCACACGATTAGAAAACAAGGCACTGCAAATTCGTGGAAAGCAACATTATATTGAAAAATAGGGGCTCCAACTTCAAGGATTAAAATCTTGATGAGATGCTAAGCACAGCTCATGCAATTCACTTAGTATCCATTCTTCTCCAGTGTGTCCACCCAGAACAAGAACCCGAGTTCCCCCGACTATACACGTGCTATGACCCCAAGCGAACTTAGGTGGCTGCCCGGCTGCATTCACTATCCTCCAGGATGGTTTGTCTTCAGCGGGATCCAACAGAAAGAGCTGAGACGGTGAGTGAAGCCCAGATATCGAACCACCAAAAACTATTATCCTCCCACAAGGCAACGTCACTGCAACGTGATCGAGTCTGGGAGGTGGAATAACCGCATTTTGGCCACCAAAACACTCGAGCTGCCTCCATTGTGGCTTTTCGTCGTCCATATCCATTGTATAGGCTTCCCCTGATCTCAACTGCAGGTGACCACTCTTAGCAAGACCGCCGAACATCAAGATTTTCGTTTTCCCATAAACAGAAAGTGAATGGCCTAATCTAGATGGTGGAGTCCAGGAACTGGGAATTTCTTTCCATGTAGGTTTGTCCATGTTGAGATCCAACAAAAACGTGTCACTGAGGAGGACCCCGGCATCGGTGCACCCACCAGACACTACTAGCTTTGAGCCCCCCAAAGTACAAGAACTATGCCAAGATCTAGGGAGAGGAGGTGTTCCACCAAACACTTCTCTCCATGTTGGATGTTTGGCGTCTAAGTCAAGAACAAAAACATCATTCAGCAATCCTTGACTACCACACCCACCGAACAACACCAACCAGGAACCATTCAAGCACGAGAGTGTGTGACCCCAGCGTCCTGGAGGAGAAGATTTAACAATCACACGACGCCACTCTGGGTTTGTTGCATCAAGGTTAAGGACAAATGTGTCATCCATTGGCTGCATATTGACTCCTTCACCTCCAAACAAGACCAGCCTATTTCCAGCAGCACATGCACTGAAATTGCAACGTGAAGGCTCAACTGCCCCACCAACTGTCAACTTCTTCCAACGAACTGCTTCAAGAGTTGTCAATTCCCTAGCCAAACGTCCCCATCCTAATCTCTTAGTCATCAATTCCAGTGCACCAGTTACGTCTCTTCCCCATGCATTTTGGCATACCATTTTCCTCACATGCTCGTTCTTTGTTAATAGCCGAATCCTTCTGCAGACTGATCCAATCGATGCAACATCCCTAGGCGTTAAGCGGCACAAAATATTTTGAGCTAGTACTTCATCAGATAGTTGTAGGATTCCACACATTTCCAGATGATGGGTGTCTTGTAACTGTCCGCCCTGGTAAAAGGGCTCACTTGACTTATGGCTATGCTGTTGACAAGTTTCTTTGAAAACTGGATACGATACATTGTTCAGATCTAGTTTGGCTTGAGTAAATATTTGGACGCCTATAACATGGGTAACCATGCCGTCATCACTATGAATCGGAATAAGTCTTAGCATGTTCACCAAGGGAGTACCATCTTTCCTGAAGTTAAGAAGCTCGCCTTGAAATTCAATGCCTTCCTCGATACATCTTCTGATCTCAGAAACCACAACAGGATCCACCAAAGGATGACGCCTATTGGCATGCGGGTCTCTGAATTGCAGGAACCGACTGAAGAATTTAATGCACGTCATATATTCTTTAATTTTCAATTAATAAGTATCTAGATTAAAGTAGCATTCGCTTGCATGCACTTGGGCAAGGGCATACCAACACATAATTGATCAACAGCAAGAATATCACCTCTCAAATAAGAGCTATCGGAAAAACACCATTAGTAACAGTAGTAATGAATTCATCATTATCATCAAGTAGCAGTAGTCCCTAAACTAAATAAAACCAACTAGATGACTCCTCTATATCCATGATGCTCTATTTGAATAAAAATCTAATATAAACCCAAATCACTTAAGGAATGCTAAACAAGCCAATTCTGTTAGAGAAAAGGTGAATAAAATAAAAATGTAGTTGTCCCACATTGGAAGCTTAGAGAAAGTTACTCCTCCTTATTAGTTCTAATGTGGACTAAGGGTTAAGGCCCCAAGGGGTACCAAAGTTTTTAGAAGGGGGGAGACGCTACTAGGCTATGTCTCGGTGAATTATACACACGCGCACCCGGCCCGGCGCGGTGCGGTGTTTGACCAATATTAATTTTTTTGAACCAAAATTATTTGAAGGAATAAATTTTGTTGGTGTCCAAACAGAAGATGGTGCGCCCTTCCACGCATGATGTCGCGCAGCCGCGCACGCCACACTGGTTATCAGGGCACGGCGCGCGGGTGCGCGTGCCTTGCTGTACGGAAGAAGAACAAGGCGTCCTTTCACCGAAACAAGACAATTACTCATCAAAGGTTGCACATTTGATCGAAAAATTGTATTCGTTCAAGATAATCTTTGATGCTCTATATATATTCCTTACCTACATTCATTTTCACACTTTTTGGCATCAAATTTCTTCTCCATTTTGCTGCAAGATTTTCGTTTCTATACACTTGAGATTTATTATAGATTTTGTTCGTTGCATCAAGAGTTTGTTGTGCTACTACTCTTAATCGAAGTCGTCGTATCTTAGGGACGATTGTCGTTAACATAAAGCACTTGTATACGGGCAATATCGTCTTGCGGATAAAGGATTTATCCTTGCCTCGACTGAAAGACTTGTTGCTGTTCCAGAATTTTCGAGAAGGACACCATCCCAAACAACAAATTCATGAATAGCTTTTCCAATTCCAGCAGCACCATGAATAGAGACTCGCTAAACAGAACAACATAACCCATAAGTCCGTTCTAGCTCGTAAATTTCATGGGTACAAAAATCCTAAGAATAGTATTTGATTGACGATTGCTAGTTTTAGTGCTGACACATTACTATACCAAACGAAAAGAAGATCTACCGCATTGAACGCCTTAACATGAAATGATCAACAATAGATATTAGCACACTAACCTTCATTTTGAGCTCTAGTCATTCCATCGGTAACAACTTACTTAACAACTTACTATGTGTTGCCCAATAATTGTGTCTCGCTTCGAAAATCCATGTGTGGGAGGATTCCCCTAAAAGCCACAAGCAATGAGACATCTGCTAATTCTTCAGCTGTTCCACACTTGATCCCTCAAACTAATTATTTCCTTGGATTATGTCGGTCAAAGTAGTGCAAACAGTTATGTCTATTAAGAACGGCTAACAGCAGATGTTGCCACATAGAGCTCCTGTATTATGCAGGGTAGTAATGACCATATATCATCAACCACAAACCCTTAGATTACTCCAATAAAAAAACACATTAATGCCCATTGGATCTCAATCAGAACTCCATTTTGACACATCAGTACCCACGTATTGTTTTGAAACAAACTTGGAGTTGATTTCTGAGGATTTTCACAAACTGTGCACTTCAAGCCTCATTCGACCAGGTCAATGATCCTATGGGCCAAACCTATGACTTCCTGATCCCATCTCAAATAATTTACACTCATCTACATAATTGACACTGTAAATAGATGCAGTTTGTCAAATTTCTTTCACATTAAGATGTTAACGTGTTAGTAATCGTGTTTCAATCCCAAAATTAGTATTATCAATAGATGCAATTGCCCGCATATAGTCTTCATATACTGACATCTTCGTCCTTTTATTTTTTCCAGAAGCAAATATAGGGAGTGTAAATGACTTGTGGATGATACTGAAATTGTCAAGTCTTTAGGCGGTCTGTTTATGGAAGAGAAAAGACATATACGCCACCACGGACAACACATGATTCCTCCATGCAAAGGTAGAGGTACTCATTCTAGGGACCATACAGCTTTCATTTAAAAACACCTTTTGATTTTTCCTCCCGTATTAAAACACCGTTAAGCCAATGCTTAAAATGAAATGTAGCAGATATACAAATGAGCACTTGCTCAATAAAATTAGCTGACAAAGAACCAAGTAAAAAACACACGTGGACATATGGCATGCTTCATTTTCCAAGCGTGATTATTTCAAACCCAGAGGACAAAATAAAACCACAAAACGTACTTCTCGAAACAATCTCAATGGAGATGAAGCAGATAATTTCTAAATGAATTTTGATAGTTGGAATTTTCCTTGCCACCGAGTCGGGGGGTGGGCATGAGGATCTATCATCAAGAATTAACTGATAGCACTAACACAGGGACTAAATAGAGGACCAAGGAATTTCATAGATCTTCACAAATTGCCACTCAAAATTTTTAAAAGAAGAAGAAAATAAACAGCAAAAATCTACCTGCCACCACCACATCATACCAAAAATAAATAAATAATTAACGAGTCAGTTAAGGGGATATTCGTAAATTGTTTTAGCACAGAAGCTCAAACCAAATTAAATTTATGGCACAGAAGCTATAAAAAAATCAAATCACGGAAATTCTGCAAAAAAATAAAAATAAAAATAGCAAAGCATATTCGCACAAACTAACTGTGAATGGAAATTACCAGTTGCGACCAAGGACTTCGTGCGCGCGAAATCCGGTGGAGAATTCAAAGACAGTGTTGACGTAAATGATAGGAAAATCCGGTTCCATCGCATCCGACACAACGATCGACGTCGGAAGCGCCGCCGGCGCGTAGAACACTCGATCTTCCCCGATGCGCGACGCCAGCTCCACCTCATCCTGCTCCATTCCGCCATCGAATTTCAACCGCTTCCCGCAGCTCATGCGAAACAACTCCTCCTCTTCCTCTTGGCTTTCCTCCATCCCCATATCTGCCTCACCACTCCAAATTTCTTCTCCTATATTCATACATGTGTCACAACATGAATATATATACTGTGTTGAGTGTGACGGGAGATATCTTGCGGGGACGTGAGGGAATTGGACGAGAAAGGCCTTGAAATTACGGAAATGCCATCGATTTGGATTTTGAACAAAAACCATGTCATATCATCGGCCTAACATAATTTATCTCCACGTGAATTTGCCTCACCTTATTCAAACAAATAGGAAGGAATCTCATTTTACACGGATCTTAAACTCGATCTGATTTATCGTATATACTTTTCTCGCATTCACGAAATTAAGAAATTGATTGTTCAACAATTATGATATAAAATAATATCAATTCCGGTTTCACATGTAATACTAATTTATAGTTCCAATTCCGGTTCCGGCTTCACCTGATTTCACACTTTTCCGATTCTTTTAAAAAAAACGATATGATTATATTATTTTATTTTGGAATATAAAAATTATTTCTTAGAAATTAAAATCAAAGGTTGGATAAATCTATTTATTTTCGATTTTCTTTTAATTCATGTTTACATTTTCTTTACGTATTGTGCTGTGTCATGTGATTATTTGTTTGGTTTTTTTAAGTTTTAGTTATCTATTTATAGGCAAAAATTTGTGTGAGACGGTCTCATGAGTCGTATTTTGTGAGACGGATCTCTTATTTGAGTCATCCATGAAAAAGTATTATTTTTTATGCTAAAAATATTACTTTCTATTATGAATATCAGTAGAATTGATCCGTCTTATAGATAAAGATTCGTGAGACCGTATCACAGTATACTTGTTCCTATTAATAAATATATGGTAAAGGAAAATATGGGCGAGATATTTATTGGGAGGCCTGGTTTTTATGGTAGTTTCGTGCAAATTGGAGGTCAAAGAAGAAGAGCAAAACATTGTTCCTCGTAGGATAGATATTTTAGCTGGGAAAATATCTGTACCGAATCTGCCACTCTGGATCGTCCACGTCATGCAGTTAGTAGAGCCAGATATTTATACATACACACATATTTATGTGTTTTTTGTTTTAATTTAAGTGGTAATTCATCCATATGATCCACGTAATGTTATTTTAGGTATTTAGTTATCTTGTTCAAAAAAAAGGTCATTAATTATTAAAATCAGTATATTTTAGTTTTTTAAAAATTTAAATTTTAAACATTATTATAAAAAATTATTATATCAAAAATGTTAGGTCAAATGAGAATAACAATAATTAATTTTTATATTGTTTGATTGGAATTGTTATTAATAAAATAAAAAGAAAAAATTTAAATCATATATTATTTTATTTATCAAATATTTTAAAAATAAATAAATATTTTTGAAAAAAAATCAAAATATTTGTAATTTATTAGGTGAATACATTTTGGTTAAAAATTTTAATTATTTTTTAAGATATGTTAAAAAATATTTATATTAAAGTTCTAACTAAAATACATAATAATAATAATAATAATAGCAATTTAAAGACAATCAACATATCAAAAAATCAGGGTGACGTTTTTTTAAAAAGTTGAAAAACATAATATATGTAGGACCGAGCGTTTGTCATTTTACCAAAAATTATAGTTAGTGGTAACGGTGCAACTCAAATATTTTAAATCGCATAGCAGTCCAATCGTCATGATTCAGTCGCTCTACCCAGCAAAGACAATTATTGCACATCAACAATCTTCATTCCAATAATTGCACTCATCACAATCAATGAAAATCGAACTCATGACTAGGGGTACTTATCGGTTCTAGGGTTCCGGTTCTGGATCGAGTGGTGCCAGAACATGTCGGAATCGGTTCTGGTTCCAAGATTTAAATTTTGGTACAAATCCAATCTTGGACTGGTTCGATGAATTTTAGACCGGTTCCGAGTTCCATGTCCGAATATTATTATTTTTAATATATAATTTCTTTTATTAATGAACTTTTTTTATTTAGTATTTTGAGTTGAAACAATACTGAATAATCATAAAAATAAAATAATTGAAATACTGATTTTACAATTGAAAATCTAAAATTCATCACGATTTATTAAAATATATTTTGAATATTCCGGATCTTCATCGAAACTTGAGTTTTGAAATTCATCGCATGCATATATTCGTCCTTGACTCTTCAATTAAGTCCTACTAGCATTATTTAACATTACATGATCATGTTTGATAGCCAAAAACCGAAATGTTTCAAGAAATTTTCATGAAAATAAAAGATGCAGATTTCGGCTTTCTTGTTGCTCTTCACGGGTTTCCCTTGTTTTGATGGTTTCAGGCATTGGTTCGATTCCAGGCTCCCAAGGCGACATCTAGACATGTGATAGGATGAATTAGGACCATGTTGGTCCATTCAAGCAAGCTACATGCATGATAGAAACCGAAATGACAGCAGCTTTTCAACCTTGTCCATTTGAGTTTCGAAATTCAGTGTTGCTGTCAAAGGGATGCGAAACTGATCATGGCTGCAAGGCTTATAGCCATGGTTATATCTCTTCCCTAGCACGTCTAAGACGTGAATAAGACACACTTTTGGTGGCTTGGTCCATGGTGCATCGGTTTTTAAATAAAACTCAAGAACAGCCCCATTCCCCTTTTCGGCTTCCTCTTTTTCAGCTTATGTTGTTTCGAATTTTAGGGAATGGTGTGGATCTTGGTTGGCCTATGGCCCTTAGCCATGGTTTACACCATGCCCCTAGATGTCTAGATCGTGTCATGGTCAATCAAATGGCCATTGGAACGATTCGTGACAGCAAAACAAAAGCAATGCATCCTACGTGCAGAATTTGTTCTCGGTTGTAACGTTTGGTTCGTTGCTGGAATATTTCGAATTGTGGCTGGTCTAAAGCCCTTAGCCATGGTTCAAATCATTCCTTGGGATGTTGGTAAGAGTCTCTGGTCGGTGATTCAAGCTCCAATGGCCGGTAGTCTCGAAAACGACGTAAGGAAACCAAGCGCAGCTGCTGGAATTTTCTGGACAGCAACTTGCTGCGTCGGTTCGGTGGCTCGTTCGAGTTCTTGGTTGGCTTTTAGCCTATGGCCTTGGACTGGACAGTGCCTCATTGAGTTAG
>NC_133317.1:9020435-9028436 GCF_012295235.1 Primulina huaijiensis | reverse complement strand
CATTTCAGCATTTATTATTTTTAATTGAAACCAAGTTTTTATGTTGCTGAATTATTTTTAAGTCGGTATTTTGCAAACATTAGATTTCTTCCGCTGCTATTTTGAATATCAAACATTTTTATCAGTTTAACTTATGAATTAGACATTTTTATTATTTAAAAAGAAAATTTAAATTTTTTCGCAAATTTTCAAGCACGGATTTTTAGGCCTTTACAGCTGGTATCAGAGCAATGGTTCTGTAAAGGGTTGTACTACTACTGACCTCGAGAAGCTCACGAAGTCACGTCTTCGGTCTGTAAGTTTTTCATTTACGCATATTATTTAAAGCATGAATTAATTTCAGCAGCATGATTTCATGAGATATTTGCGCCCATATTTTTATTGTTCAGTATTTAAATGTAAATAAATTATGGAATTATGCATGTTAGTTACGTATGGGTATGTATGGAACAGTATGGCCCCTAGACGCATCCTCGAGCATACGAGAGTGGATGAGCCTCGCCAGGAGGACCGAGATGAGCAGAGGCAGGAGAGGTATGGACCTCCACCCCCTCCTCCAGATATGGATGCCCAGATGCTTGCTGGGATGACGCAGTTCTTCGCACAGTTTGCGGGGAACAATGCCGTGGCGACCAGGCCGACAGGGCCCGAAGCTGTATACGAGAGATTCATGAAGATGCGTCCAAAGGAGTTTTCAGGGACATCTGACCCCATGATTGCTGAGGGATGGATCAAGTCCCTCGAGGTTATCTTCGAATTTATGGAACTTGGAGATTCAGATCGAGTTCGTTGTGCTTCTTATCTGTTCGGAGGAGATGCCCGCCTATGGTGGGAGGGAGCTTCAGTAGCCCTGAACTTGGCTACACTGTCTTGGACGCGCTTCACAGAATTGTTTTACTCCAAGTATTTTACGGATGAGGTGCGCACCCGATTGACCACGGAGTTTATGAGCCTTAGACAGGGGGATCTGACGGTTACGGAGTTCATCCGTAAGTTCGAGAGGGGTTGTCATTTTGTGCCCCTGATCGTAAACGATGCTAAAGCCAAGTTGATGCATTTCTTGGTGGGTTTACGGCCGATCTTGCGCCGTGATGT
Organism: Primulina huaijiensis; assembly: GCF_012295235.1. NCBI lineage: Eukaryota > Viridiplantae > Streptophyta > Magnoliopsida > Lamiales > Gesneriaceae > Primulina > Primulina huaijiensis. Next base: position 9,027,341 of record NC_133317.1, on the reverse strand, counting down.
TAGGGTGTCTGACCCTACTACTTACGAGGTCGCCGTCTCCAGAGCTCTGGCCGCAGAGCAGGACCAGCGAGACATAAATAGGGATCGCTTGGGGAAGCGACCAGTTCAGGTACCACACCGCCCTCCTCCTCCTCAGCAGCAGCAGCATCAGCATAAGAGGCCGTATCACGGCCCGCCCAGGAACAGAGGAGGACCTCAGCAGCAGCAGGGACGTGCCGTCCCGAGGACTTTTGAGCACCCAGTCTGTCCCAAGTGCTCACGTCGCCACCTGGAGTATGCATGTTTGGTTCAGGGAAATGTTATAAGTGTGGCAGCACGGACCACATGATGCCACAGTGCCCCCGGAAGAATCTGCCTACCCAAGGCAGGGTTTTCGCTCTCCATGCTGCGGAGACGAATCCCGATACCATGTTGATGACAGGTACCTTACAGCTTTAAGTTTATATTTGTGCATTCCAATGTTTTGGGGATCGGGATTAAGATTTTGAACTTAGAATTGCAATAGGATTGCATGCTCTACTCAGTATTATTTTCAGGATTTAGTTAGGAGAATTGTGACCTTTATATGTCTATAAGCATAGTTCTTATGATTATTTGGGTTCAGCTTAGTGTTCCGAACTTTCAGGGAGAATTTTCATAGCCGGCTCAGCCACCAAAGCCTTGATAGATTCAAGGGCTACCCACTCATTTATTTCAGAGGTCTTTGCAAACTTTCTCAAAGTTGAGACCATCGGGCTAGATGTAGCCTATTCAGTATCATTGCCTTCGGGAGAGGAGATAACAGCCACCAATGTGATCCGAGACATAGACCTTGAGCTGCATGGAAATCTTGTGTATGCGCATCTGATCTTATTGCCAATTCCAGAGTTTGACATCATATTGGGCATGGAGTGGCTATTGCGGAACAGAGTTTTGATCGACTTTCAGCGGAGATCTATTTTAGTTCGACCGCCTGGGATGACTCAGTTCTTATTTGAGCCGGACAGGTACTTTCCTTTACCGCGCATTATTCCTTATGTCCAGGCTAGGAAGCTCATGCACAGAGGGTGCCGGGCATTTTTAGCAACTTTTATATCTGTCCCCGAGACACCCAGTCAGTCAGCCGCAGATGTTCCGATTGTTAGAGACTTCTTAGATGTTTTTCCTGAGGACGTCTCTGGTATGCCACCTGAGAGAGAAGTGGAGGTTTCTATCGAGCTTATGCCAGGTACGGTTCCAATCTCCAAAGCACCATACCGACTTGCACCGACAGAGATGGCAAAGCTTAAGAAGCAGATTCAGGAACTTCTTGATAAGGAGTTCATGCCCGAGTTTCTCACCTTGGGGCGCGCCAGTCTTGTTTGTTAAGAAGAAGAATGGCTCGATGAGGCTTTGTATTGACTACCGGGAGTTGAACAGGGTTACAGTGAAGAATAAATACCCACTTCCGAGGATTGAGGATCTGTTTGACCAGTTGCAGGGAGCTTCGATTTTCTCCAAGATAGATTTGCGTTCAGGTTATCACCATTTGAGGGTGAGAGACGCCAATGTTTCGAAGACAGCTTTCAGGACTCGTTATGGCCACTACGAGTTCTTTGTGATGCCGTTCGGTTTGACGAATGCGCTAGCGTCTTTCATGAATCTCATGAATCGCGTATTTCAGCCGTACCTCGATCAGTTTGTGATAGTGTTCATAGACGACATCCTCGTCTACTCCAAGAATCAGGAGGATCACAGCAGGCATCTGACCATAGTGTTGCAGAAGCACAAATTATTCGCAAAGTTCAGTAAATGCGAATTCTGGTTGGAGAAAGTGGCGTTCTTAGGCCACATTGTTTCTAGCAGTGGCATTGACGTAGACCCAACGAAAGTTGCAGCAGTCAGAGATTGGGTTGTGCCGCAGAACGCATCAGAGATCCGCAGTTTTCTTGGCTTAGCAGGATATTACCGGAAGTTCATCAAGGGATTCTCCTCGATTGCAGTTCCACTCACAGCACTGACAAAGAAGAATGTGAAATTTGTTTGGAGCGAGGAGTGTCAGAAGAGCTTCGATACTTTGAAGCAAGCTCTTATCTCAGCACCAGTTTTGGCTATGCCATCAGGGCCCGGTGAGTTTGTGCTATATACCGATGCTTCGAAGCTCGGTTTGGGTGCATTATTGATGCAGCATGGGAAGGTCATGGCGTATGCTTCTCGACAGTTGAAGACTCATGAGAAGAACTACCCTACCCATGATTTAGAGTTGGCCGCCGTAGTTTTTGCCTTGAAGATTTGGAGGCACTATCTGTATGGAGAGAAGTGCCAGATCTTTACCGACTACAAGAGCTTCAAGTATTTCTTTACGCAGAAGGAGCTGCACATGCGTCAGAGGCGTTGGTTGGAGCTTGTGAAAGACTACGATTATGACATTAGCTACCACCCGGGTAAGGGTAATGTAGTTGCAGATGCACTGAGCAGAAAAGTTGCAGTGATGGCTCATTTGGCAGTTTCGAGACCTCTTCAGTCTGAGATTCAGAGGTTTGATCTTGAGACTTATCCTCGAGGTAGAGTTCCCCGTCTATCTACCTTGACCATTCAGTCTTCCCTTCTTGACCGTATTCGCAGTGGTCAGGCAGCAGATGAGCAGTTGGCCAAGTGGAAGCAGAGAGATGAGGCCAAGGACAGTGTTTTGTATTCAGTCAACGACGGCATAGTGAGATACCGAGACAGGATATGGGTTCCTAGCAGTGATTCTATCCGAGCAGACATCTTATCAGAGGCCCATATGTCGCCGTACTCTATTCACCCAGGGAGTACGAAGATGTACAAAGATCTGCAGCTCTTGTATTGGTGGCCTAGTATGAAGAAGGACATCAGACGGTTTGTTTCCGAGTGTTTGACTTGTCAGTTAGTGAAGGCAGAGCACCAGAGACCAGCAGGTATGCTCAAGCCTCTTCCTATTCCCGAGTGGAAGTGGGAAAATGTTACCATGGACTTTGTGACCGGATTGCCGAAGTCAGCCAGGGGATCGAATGCCATATGGGTGATTGTAGATCGTCTTACCAAATCAGCGCACTTCTTGCCTATTAAGACGACATTCACCATGGTTCAGGATGCAAAGTTGTATATCCGAGAGATAGTCCGACTTCATGATATTCCAGTTTCTATCGTATCTGACACAGATCCCAGATTTACTTCCTCGTTTTGGAAGAGTTTGCATTCGACTATGGGGATGAAGTTGTTGTTTAGCACAGCTTTTCATCCGTAGACAGATGGACAGTCAGAGCGAGTCATTCAGATTTTGGAGGATCTTCTCCGTGCTTGCGTCATTGATTTCTCAGGGAGTTGAGAGTCGAACTTGCCATTGGTAGAGTTAACCTATAACAACAACTTTCAGTCGTCTATAGGAATGGCTCCGTATGAGGCTTTGTATGGTCGCAAATGCAGATCTCCTGTTCATTGGGATGAAGTAGGAGAGAGAGCAGAGTTGGGTCCAGAAATTATTCAGCAGACTGTTGATGTAGTAGCCCGGATCCTGATAGAATGAGGACTGCCCAGAGTCGACAGAAGAGCTATGCAGATCAGAGGAGGAGAGATTTAGAGTTTGCTGTCGGCGACCATGTCTTTGTGAAGGTGGTACCTATGAAGGGTGTCATGAGATTTGGGAAGAAAGGGAAGCTTAGTCCTAGATTTATTGAACCATTTGAGATCCTTGACAGAGTTGGGACGCTAGCTTATCGTGTTGCTCTTCCGTCGAATCTGGCCGGAGTACACAACGTGTTCCACGTCTCCATGCTGAGGAAGTACATGGCGAATCCTTCGCATGTGCTGAATTTTGAGCCGTTGCAGCTCACTCCGAGCCTATCTTATGAAGAGAGACCAGTGCAGATTTTAGACAGACAGGAGAAGAAGCTTCGGAACAAGTTGGTTAAGCGAGTCAAAGTCAAATGGCTTAACCATTCAGAGGAGGAAGCTACGTGGGAGACTGAGTCAGAGATGAGGAGTTGGTACCCCGAGTTATTCGGTGAGTCTTAATTTCGAGGACGAAATTTCTTTTAAGGCGGGAAGGATTGTAGAGCCCGTAACTTAGACTACGTATAAGCCATGCATATTTCTAGTATTTAAATTAAATTGATTTTATTGCATGAGTATTTAAATTTAATTGTTTCCCGTAGCAGTTTATTTGTTAGCATTTCAGTTATTTCAGTGAGGTCGGACTGAAGTTGGAGCTTTGAGATAAAATTTAAGATTCAGAAAACATCTCCAGAATTTATTTTAGCTAGCAAGTAAGTTAATTTAAGGTAAATGAAGGTTTAAGGAATTATTTATACAACTTGAGGTGAGTAGAAAATAAATTCATTTAAGTTCCATAATTAAGTGGTTAGTTCACTAAATTATTTAAAGGATAGGTAAGGCTCTTAAGGGTTAGAAATTTAGTAAATAAGCAACAATTCACCTCCATTTAATTAACAAATTTTGGTCCCTAGATGATTAAGCAATGCCTTGCCAACTCATCATCTTTGACCCATTCTTTATTATTTTAGCATGCTAAATTTTTTTATTTATTTAGCAACCTTAATTAATTAACTATTAAGCATTATCCTAGTCTAGATTTCATGAGGAAATCGGCCACCTAGCCTCCAACAAAACACCCCAACAATTATGTGTTTTCAACCAAAATTCAAATTTCAAAAGGGGGAGACTTGGTCTTGATTTGTTCCCTATATTTTTCACCCACTTCCCTCACTCTCCCAACCACCACTTTCCCCTCCCCCATCACCGAATTAGAGAGTATTTCAGAGTGTAAAAAACGTGAGAATTCAGTGGGAGATAGGAGAGAAAAATCGAGTAAGAAGAAAGGTAGAAAAGAAAGCGCTCCACCTCCCCCGCGCCGAATCGTTTCATTCTTTCGTTTTTCTTTCAAACGAAACCAGGCATGCATATATTCGTCCTTTACTCTTCAATCAAGTCCTACTAGCATTATTTAACATTACATGATCATGTTTGCTAGCCAAAAACCGAAATGTTTCAAGAAATTTTCATGAAAATAAAAGATGCAGATTTCGGCTTTCTTGTTGCTCTTCACGGGTTTCCCTTGTTTTGATGGTTTCAGGCATTGGTTCGATTCCAGGCTCCCAAGGCGACATCTAGACATGTAATAGGATGCATTAGGACCATGTTGGTCCATTCAAGCAAGCTACATGCATGATAGAAACCGAAATGACAGCAGCTTTTCAACCTTGTCCATTTGAGTTTCGAAATTCAGTGTTGCTGTCAAAGGGATGCGAAACTGATCATGGCTGCAAGGCTTATAGCCATGGTTAGATCTCTTCCCTAGCACGTCTAAGACGTGAATAAGTCACCCTTTTGGTGGCTTGGTCCATGGTGCATCGGTTTTTAAATAAAACTCAAGAACAACCCCTTTCCCCTTTTCGGCTTCCTCTTTTTCAGCTTGTGTTGTTTCGAATTTTAGGGAATGGTGTGGATCTTGGTTGGCCTATGGCCCTTAGCCACGGTTTACACCATGCCCCTAGATGTCTAGATCATGTCATGGTCAATCAAATGGCCATTGGAACGATTCGTGACAGCAAAACAAAAGCAATGCATCCTACGTGCAGAATTTGTTCTCGGTTGTAACGTTTGGTTCGTTGCTGGAATATTTCGAATTGTGGCTGGTCTAAAACCCTTATCCATGGTTCGAATCATTCCTTGGGATGTTGGTAAGAGTCTCTGGTTGGTGATTCAAGCTCCAATGGCCGGTAGTCTCGAAAACGACGTAAGGAAACCAAGCACAGCTGCTGTAATTTTCTGGACAGCAACTTGCTGCGTCGGTTCGGTGGCTCGTTTGAGTTCTTGGTTGGCTTTTAGCCTATGGCCTTGGACAGGACAGTGCCTCATTGAGTTAGGAAGGGCATGTTTTTGGCCGTTTGTGATTCGGATCATTTTTGAGGTCGTACGAGAATTTACGGTGCAATGTGCCAAATTGACTCTCGAAAGAGCGTTTAGTGTTTTGGCCTCTATTTCACCTAGATTTCGACCCTCACCATTTTTGGAGCATTATTTCGTCATTTTTGGGCGTATTTTAATCATGACTACATGTTAGTTCAGTGTTGGTTCGGGGTCATGTTTAAATACGGAGTCGTTGGACGTAATTGTCGCATTTTCGGGTTTAATTGCATAGTTGTGCATTTTAAAGCTATTGCATATTTTTCATGACACATTTAAGTTGCAGCGAGCCTGGGAGCGATCCAATCCAATCAGCAAAATTATGACATGATATTTAATTATGTTAATTAATTATATTAGGTGTAAAAATACAAATTTTGAGATTTATGCGATATTGCTTGTGGTCACTTTACTATCATGCTTAAGTCCGGTCGCCAGTTACCGGCCCGGTCTCCCGTTACCGGTCAGTTCAGTTGTGTCACCCAGTATACTGTGGCAGTAGTCTGATCAGACATACATTATTAAGTCCGGTCGCCAGTTACCGGTCAGTTCAGTTCAGGGACCACTTGCATAGACCATAATCTCACAAGAAAATTATATACAGCTATTTCAGTACAGGGCTCCAAGGAGCAAACATTTTTACTATGATTTTCAGTTCAGTTATGCACGTATTATAATTGCTCAGAACAAGTTATTTTCAGTATGCCTCATGACACGATATTTTATCCCATGCATATCTTACTATATTACTTACTCGTTATTTACGATATATGCATGTTGAGTCTTTAGACTCACTAGACTTGATTGTTGTAGGTGCTGATGATGTCGGGACCGAGGGCGGGGACCAGTGAGCTAGCTTGGGTCGGCAGTGGTGGAACCCGAGGACCTCATTTCAGCATTTATTATTTTTAATTGAAACCAAGTTTTTATGTTGCTGAATTATTTTTAAGTCGGTATTTTGCAAACATTAGATTTCTTCCGCTGCTATTTTGAATATCAAAC
>NC_133317.1:8970910-9019299 GCF_012295235.1 Primulina huaijiensis | reverse complement strand
GTGATTCGGATCATTTTTGAGGTCGTACGAGAATTTACGGTGCGATGTGCCAAATTGACTCTCGAAAGAGCGTTTAGTGTTTTGGCCTCCATTTCACCTAGATTTCGACCCTCACCATTTTTGGAGCATTATTTCATCTTTTTGGGCGTATTTTAATCATGACTACATGTTAGTTCAGTGTTGGTTCGGGGTCATGTTTAAATACGGAGTCGTTGGACGTAATTGTCGCATTTTCGGGTTTAATTGCATAGTTGTGCATTTTAAAGCTATTGCATATTTTTCATGACACATTTAAGTTGCAGCGAGCCTGGGAGCGATCCAATCCAATCAGCAAAATTATGACATGATATTTAATTATGTTAATTAATTATATTACGTGCAAAAATATAAATTTTGAGATTTATGCGATATTGCTTGTGGTCACTTTACTATCATGCTTAAGTCCGGTCGCCAGTTACCGGCCCGGTCTCCCGTTACCGGTCAGTTCAGTTGTGTCACCCAGTATACTGTGGCAGTAGTCTGATCAGACATACATTATTAAGTCCGGTCGCCAGTTACCGGTCAGTTCAGTTCAGGGACCACTTGCATAGACCATAATCTCACAAGAAAATTATATACAGCTATTTCAGTACATGGCTCCAAGGAGCAAACATTTTTACTATGATTTTCAGTTCAGTTATGCACGTATTATAATTGCTCAGAACAAGTTATTTTCAGTATGCCTCATGACACGATATTTTATCCCATGCATATCTTACTATATTACTTACTCGTTATTTACGATATATGCATGTTAGACTTGATTGTTGTAGGTGCTGATGATGTCGGGACCGAGGGCGGGGACCAGTGAGCTAGCTTGGGTCGGCAGTGGTGGAACCCGAGGACCTCATTTCAGCATTTATTATTTTTAATTGAAACCAAGTTTTTATGTTGCTGAATTATTTTTAAGTCGGTATTTTGCAAACATTAGATTTCTTCCGCTGCTATTTTGAATATCAACATTTTTATCAGTTTAACTTATGAATTAGACATTTTTATTATTTAAAAAGAAAATTTAAATTTTTTCGCAAATTTTCAAGCACGGATTTTTAGGCCTTTACAGATGATATGAACATTAGATTCATTTTTTCTGATAAAAATTGATTGCCTTAACATGATGTAAGACTGAATTATGTATCCAATTTATATTAACCACTAAAATATTAAATTAAAGTAACAAAAAATCATAGCACATATTAAATGAATTGATATGATAATGGAAAATTTTAAAAATATTTTAATTTTTCAACAGTGACCAATTTCAATTTGAATAAAAGAAATTGAAAACATAAAATTTATAAATAACATTTGAACTGATATAAAAAAAATTAAATTCAAATTTTAAGTGATAAAAAAAATATATAATCAATGCAGAAACTAAATGAAGTTTATATATTCGAATATCTATAAATTTACATGTAACTCTTTTTAGAAAATCGAAAAGTCTTGTAAAAAAATATCAATTAAAAATGCATAGAATTAAATGTTTTTAATCATTAATTGCAGCATACCTATTTCTAAATTCCTAATAAATCTTTTTTTTTAAGAATTGTCATTTTTGCGAGATCTTATTATTTTAAACAAAAATTCAGTTTATACATATACATATGCTTTGAATAATATTTGTTTTTTGGTCGGATGTCATATTTTTTGTGATTTACTACAACATTGATATGAATCTCGACACAAGCACACACGTATATTTTGATGTGTTACCCACCAATCTACCTATCGTGCCCACCAATAGATCACATATCACATTCAATATATGAGTNTTATTTTTCATTTCATCAAAAGTTGTAACTGATTGTTATGGTGCAATTATATTTTTTTTTTAATGTAAGCATTCCAAGCGTCATATGTTGATCGCTCTTCTAACATAGACAATTATTGCATCTCAATTATCTACCTCCCAATTATTGTATTCCTTGTAATCTATGTGAATCGAACATCTGACATCAACTCTGATATTAATTGCAGGATCAAGTGTCTGTCACTTTACCAAAAATATAGCTGGTGGTAACTGTAAGCACCTATATGAGCATATGTTGAGGTGACATTTACATATTTCATATACAATTTTGATATATTTCATCACATCTAATATGTAGGTGAAACATCAACAATATTTATATAAATGCTCACAATGGGTGTGCAACATATCAAAAGTGTATATATGTGTGTGTTTTCTATCTTACAAAATAAGAATACTTTAATCCAAAAATCATTGATATTATTTGCATTTCAAATTATGTTGAATGTACCTCATTTTATGAGTAAAATCATCATGAACTTATAATTAAAATAAAATTTAAATAACATTAGCCAAAAATATACATAGAATTCACGTAATTTTGTTATAAATAAATTATTTAGGATAAAAAAAACCATTAAGTGATGAAATAGATTTAGTAAAATATAATATAGAATATTTTCATTCATAAAATATGGTTATTACGTGGTCCTATGGTGTGTCTAAATGGACAAAAGATTCATTCACATGTCAAGTCATTTATTTTGTGGTGGGAGCTTTCAATTTTAGCAAATTTTGATTTAATTCATGTAGTTGGTAATAAATTTATTTTAATAATTTATATGTCAATACAAATCCTTAAATTTTATCATATGTTTTCGCAATTTTATAATTTCTTGTCTACTTTGAAACCAACACATATTATAAAAATAAAATTTATTGTGCAAAGTAAACATTTATTACATATATGTATTTATATTAAATTTCAAAAAATTGCATATTGTTATCTCATGGTCAAATATAATTTCTATAAACTTATAAAAATCAATTTAAATATGCCTAAATACAAAATATTAAACAACATATAAATTTACATTCATGCACTAAATTATTTATTATATGATACACAATTCACTATAAATACAACAATAATGTCCGAGGCTAATTTAAAGCATGTTAAATTATTGAAATTTATATATGGATAAAAAGTATTTGATTCAGCATATATTTTTTACAAATGAAAGTATAATTTATTTGTAAAATTGTAATGCTATTGGTACATAATTATAGTGTATATGAGACCGGGCTTTAGCCCAATGGTCTCACCCACCAGCTTAAGCTGGCTTCCTCCTCGGGTTCGATCCCCCTCCCCAGCGTGCGTTGTAATAAAAAAAATATATAGTGTATATTATATAGAATCTATTTATCATAATATAATTTTTAAATATATTATATATTTACTAATGGTTAGTGTTTCAAAATTAATTTAACTCAAAAAATGGATATATCTTTTTTATGTGGTGTGCCTTTTTTAAAAAAGATATAACTAGTGATATTCACTAGAAATATAGGATTTGGTTCAAGTAGGTGAAACTAGTCTAAATGCAGACCGTGAATTTATTCTAGGTCTGAAATCACAAAGGAGACCGTTAGAAGGGGGCCGGGAGTGTGTCCCGACGTAATCCATACAACGCTCAAGTCAAGTATTGCGAATAAAATGAGATAGCAGCTGGGGATGCTGCTAAGAATCAATATAATGAATAAATAATTAGACTCTCAAACCTGGTGTTTATATGAGAGTACCTGAGATCCATCATGTGTCCTACCTTGGTTAGGGATGGGCCGGAGGTCTAAAACCCAGTTTGAATCTGATCTTGATGAACTCATTCATAAGGTATCACCTAGTAATTAGCAATTCATGAGAATCATAAGCAAAATAGAAGACAAACATGTTGATATAGTGATGATTCAAATTAATGAAATGCTAATTTGATAGCGATGTGATATATAAGGTAAAATGTTTCAATTTTAATTTAATTATGTGAGGCTCATTTCATCTTTAGACTTCATGCGATCAAATCAATGTTAAAAAATTGGATCTAACATTATATTATTAGCAACAAAACATTTGGCACTTTTGGGATAATAGCATGATAGAAAATTAAACTAATGTTTTGTTTTTTTTAACAAACCGGTAAATCCATATCTCATTAAAGATCTTAAAACGGGCCAGTCCAACCCACCTTAGCCCATCATCAAGAAGGGTGGGTGGACCGTCGTTTTGCGGATTTGAAAAATCTCAAACCAACCCGCCCTAATCCAACCCACCATGGGTTGCGGTTAGGTGGATCAACTCACTATGGGTTACGGGTCAGATGGACCAACCCTCCAAATATTTTTAAAAAAAACAATAAGATTAATTGGGAAAATAATTTTTTTGCTTTGTTAACTTGACCCGCTTGAGTTTTGTTTCGGTAATTTATCGGATTTTGGTTTTTTGCACTAACTTTTAATTTTCGATTATTTTTGTCCAATCGTTGACGTCATGCCACATAATCAATTTTTTGATTTGAAGTCAATATTTTCGGTGTCACATCATTACTTCGAAGAAATATGATTAAAAACCAATAAAATTCAAAGTTAATATATCAAAACCATATTTTGAATACTTAGTAGATCAAAATCCAAAACGAGACAAGTTTGTTAATCAAAAAAATTTATTTTCTCAATTTGACGGTCACTTTTTATAATCTAATCTTAATATTATATAATAAAATCTCAATATTTGATTAAGTTGAATATTCATATCACTAAAAAAATTGAGCACATATTTTAGCTACCACATGTATATTAAAAATATTATTAAAAAACTCAACACACGCATAAATATTTTTTTTATATTAAATATGATTAAGGATAATTGTTAAATTTATTTATTTTTTAAAATGTTATATCTTTTCAAATTTTTCCCGCCTATAGCAAAATATAGTTTTTATTATTTTATTTTCTCGTCAAATAATTTATTACTTTAATTCAAAATTTTTTTTTATCACATCTACTTTAGTTTGGAATTATTAAAGACAAAAATACATTTTGCTTAATCACACATATAAATCTCACTATATATACATAATATAGTCTCCCATATTTCGCACAACCACATAAAAATTAAATCGAATTGAGAAAATAATTATTTAATAATTGATAAAAAAAAATTAATTTTTATAAAAAAATTGGCCGATAAATTTGCCCCAACTCATAACCCAAACAAACAAACAAACTTATTTTGATCCGTCTTCAAATAGACTGCTAAATTCGTAATTCAATCCGCCTTTTTGAATCAACCAGATTGATCGAACCCAAATTGACATCTCTGACCACGAGTGTTGGCAATAAAAATTTCCCAAAGTTTCACTTTACAATTTATAGTGTATCGAAATACCACCGATGCACATAGCACAACTAAAAACATGTCAATTTTTTTTACACACCGACAACATGGTGCATAGCACGGCTTTAATGCGCAAAAGAATCGACTCAATTCACGACATTTTGAGATAACTTGGTAAATATTTGATTTGTATTTAAAATTATCGAACTCGATCATGTTCGAATTTTTTTCCGAGCCGAACTCGAACAAAAATTATTTGTTTTATAGTGCGCGAGCCTCTTACGAGTCTTTATATTTTATTAATATAATATAATATGACTGTATATTAAATATATATACATTTCAAGCTTCTAATCCTTAATGTTCAAATGATAATTTGAATAGCTCGCGGATAATTTTTAATATTTCGAGTCGAATTCGAGAAAAAATTTAAATTTTTGTATTTCAAATCAAACTCAAACTCGAATATATATATAATTTTACTCCAATCCAAACTTTAAATTTTTATTAATATTATGCCCAATTCATTTTTTTTTATATTCAAAACAAAGTATGTTTTCCCGGGCTCATTGTTCCAGGACAACTGCTTTGACGAACATTTCGACTATAGCTAGTTCGTACAAATTTCAATAAGTAGCACAAATAATGACAAGTAACTGCATGCCTTGACCGCAAGAGATTATCTGCTGAGTTGATCCACCTCAAGTCAGTTTTTTTATTTCAATTGGTAATGCCTCCATTGATGTTTGGGTCATAGAAGACTCGAAATATTAAATAGATAGCTCAGATCAGGACAGAATTGCAGAAAGAGATCATAAGAAACAAGAGGCCCGAGCTCTCGGGCTGATCCCCGGCTGATGACTCACTACCCGGGAAAGCTTCGATATGAGCGTCGCACTCAAGTACGCCAGTAGGGTAGGGTGTAGGCGGTCGTCCTATCTCTGATACTAGGTGGTTGACAAAATCAGACATGCGGGATGCGGCTAGTATGAGATTTGACATGTCAGGATATAGGGTACAATCAGCCGCCCTACTATAATTAGTAGGTAGCACGCAGAACGAGGTTTTCATTACTTCTCCTACTATAAATATCAGGTTCCTTCTTTGCATTTATTCATCTATTGAGATAATGAATACACTAGCATTCACTGCTCATGTTATTACTCTTTCATTCACACCAATATCACAACCATCACTTGGTTACATTGGTCTTTTGTTGAGTCATTCACTGACTTAAGCATCGAAGTGGCCACGCCGGACACCACTCCAGCACTCATTCACGAGTTTATCTCCTTGTCTACAGGTCACAGGGAAAGCCATATCTCACACTGCTCTTATTCTCTTCATTATCTTGATAGCAGATCTGGTGGAGCACCCGACCCAGTTCATCCATTTCACCCGGATCGCATCATCTAGCTTTCATTACGAGCCAAAATTCAGACGATTAAAATTGTTCTTCGCCACTGCAATTTCATGAATCTCGTCCGCGTCCGAAAATCGAGACAATTTTTTTTTATGTTTTTCGTCTCAGGTCAACCAAGTTGAAGTGTTGTTTGCACATTATGGATAAAATTCATATCAAATAGATCAAGTTTTATCCAAATGTGTGAGGCAAAAACTTGTGTGAAACGGTCTCACGAGTCGTATTTTGTGAGACGAAAATCTTATTTGGGTTATCCATGAAAAAATATTACTTTTTAGGCTAAGAGTATTAATTTTTTTATTGTGAATATCGGTAGGGTTGACCCGTCTCACAGATAAAGATTCGTGAAACCGTCTCACAAGAGACCTACTCAATGTGTAATTACTTTGTTATCAATAATTTTATAATCATCATTCAAATTATATACACTATGTATTAACGATGAAACTTTTAACTTAGGATTTTGTGACACAAATTAGTTTTTATGATATATAATTTATTCATAACTGTGATATTTAATCCACTTTGAAAATTCAAATATTCAGTATAATTATATTATTTTTATCTAAATAATAATTTAAAATTTAAAAAATTTGTTTATAAATAAACTTGATTTATTTATTAATGATGAGTGATCATGTGCTTGTTTATTTTTATAACAGACGATCGCAAAACACCGTAGCTCGGTATTCTTAGTAATGTTCAAAGCTCGTTTCTACGTCAAATCATTCAAGGCCCAATTCCAAAACCCTAGATTTCATTCACCAGTTTCCCGTCTCCACAAGCACGTCTCCGGGAAACCTCCGATCACCAGCCCTGCAAACCAGTTCATCCAAGATGAAGCTCAAGAACTGCGGTATTCAGACACATCGTTCGGTTCTGCTTCTTTTCCGCCGGAAAAGAGTGCGGTTCTAACCAATGTCCAGATTTCACACCCGTGGCGTGAATGGGTTAGTTTAATGCACGAGTTGTTGAAAAAGGGGTATTTTGATGCGATTGGAAACCCTTTTGCCAGAAATGGAGAGCTGGGAAGCAAGGAGGCGAATTCGATCAGGAGTGCTTGCTTGAATTTCGCTCGTGATCAGCATCAACTTATAAGGTGCTGATTCTTCCCCACGAGTCCGAATAAAAAAATCTTGTTTGTCTAACAGTGTAACTGCAAGAAGATGAAGTGTTTGATATTTGGACAATGTGAAAAATATTTGACCTCGTGTAAGCTGTTATTACTAATTATTTACTCAGATATTTGGTTCTTCCCTAAAGAGAAGCTAACTGAAATCTTGAAAATAATGGCTGCGAATTTGCCACTGGAAACCACCTTTTGTATCCTGCTCATGGGACTGTTTGAATTTGTTTTCTTAAAGTATCTACATGTTTCTTCCGAGGCATAGTTTATTCTTGGGTCCCTAGATTTTATCACCAAAGCTAATTTAGTTCCATGTTACACTACAAATCCATTTTAAGTATCATCTAATCTCTCAACAAAATTTTATCACCCCCTTGAAATATTTTTCTATGCTGTTTACATTGAAAAATGCTTGTTTTCTCAGATACTTGTCCCGGGAAAGTATTCTAGAGATTGCTGGGACTGGATGTCCAAGCACAGATAGAAAAGTAGTCAACTCAGGAAAGCGCCTACGAGCTTATGTAGGAAGCAACGAAGAAAATGTATGTCTTAATTGTGCATCTGACTCAGAATTAGTATTTTGATCAGTAGTATTTTTTATGGCATTCGTTTTTAGTAGGTCTGCAGCTCCTGCATTTTAAGGGGAGATTGCGATAGGGCATATGTAAAGGCTAATGAAGATGAAGGTGTTAGGACCGTCGATGTGATGCGCCTCTTGTTGATGTACAGTCTTGCTCCCCTAGTCAATTCAGCGGAGAACAATCCATGCTTAAATAAAAAGATTGAAGAATCAGTCAGGATCTTGCTGAAAGAGATGGTGGACGTAATAAGTATCGAGGAACGTGATTTTAAACCAATGATAGATAATGGAGATGGCATAGAAAGGAATCAAGTTCAATCTCCGACAAAGCAAGACAGTTGGATTTGCCCAAAGTAATGTCATCACTCTTCTGGGCATCTATTTAGAAACCCCATAGTTTTCTTACAGTATGTAAAATTGAAAAAAATAATCTGCTATTTTATAGGTGTGAGTCCGTTAATCTCACCCAAAATTTCAAGTGCTTGCAATGCGACAGCTTGTCACGAGAAAGACTGGCAAAAATAGCAGAGGAGATGGAGCATCTTCCATTAAAGAAGGGAGACTGGCTATGTGATAAGTAATGATTTTCGGAATCTAGTTTACTTGTGTTTTTCACTATCGCCTAGATTTGAACTGGTAGCTTGTCTTCGTTTTTATTTGTTCTCAGAAGGTTAACTTTCTGCAGATGCAAGTTCTTGAACTTCGCAAGAAATACTAGGTGTTTGATGTGTAAGGAGAAGCCTTCAAAGCGGCAACTCAATCCCGGGGAGTGGGAATGTGAATCGTAAGAGTTTTATGTTCCTTTTTGTCTCTTCAAAACCAACATAAGCAAATTTATCAGTAATATTTTTTATCGAAGTTTTATATGCTTTCGATGCACTTCGAAATAATGAGTATTTGCAGATGTAATTATATCAATTTCCGGAGAAATATGATATGCCTGAAATGTGATCATAAGAGACCAATCACGTCTAATGCTTCCGTTACCGCATCTGTACATTTTAGCAATACGGTAAAGAATCATCAAACACATCTTTGGTTTGGACAAAAAAACCAAACTAAGGACAACAAGTGTCATAATAAATCCTATGAATTTGTCAAGAACGACGATCAAGATCAGAGTAGCTTAAGCTCATGGAATGAGGTGCCGGGTTTTATGGACTTCCCTGTAGTTGGAGGTAAGAGTGAAATGTCCCGGGATATCCGAAAGCAAGAATTATGGAGAATGAAAGTGGGTGATAAGATAGGAGATACATTTCGAGCTGCAGAAGACGATACTGACAGATTTAATTCTTACATCTTTCATGGAAGAAGTGAATATCTTGAATCTGGTGGTGATGATAATGAGGATGAAATGGCTGCCTGGTTTGGCGCTGGGAGAAGAACGTCTGTCAACTTGTCTTGATAGTGTCTTTTGCTTTGGGCTGCATGAAATGTTTTATATTGTCAAGGCGAGCATATTGACAAACTTATGCTCCGAATTTGAAATAATTTTTATAATTCCAAAGTTCTGTTTTGATTAATATGTTGTATGCTTATGATAACGAATGATAATGTATTAATTGTTATACTTTATGATGTGCATTAATTGGAGTCATAAGTTGTTTTATTAATCATATTTTTTAATTTATTATCGTTATATTTATATATATTTTTATTGTTTAATCCAACTGATTGTCACTGTGATGCGCACACAATTAATGGAAATAATGGATTAGTTCTTAATAATCATTTGATTATTATTATTATTATCATCATCATTTTATTAATTGTATCGAAGTGTAGCCGAGTCGGGCTCAAATATCATATTATTTGTGCAGATTGGATTCGAACTTAATAAAATATTAAATCTCAAGTTCGAATAAAGGTGTAAATAAGCTCGATCTGAGCTCAAATATCATATTATTTATACATATTGGATTCGTACTTAATAAAATATTAAATTTCAAGTTAGAATGGAATTCGTAAAAATATCTAATGATTCGATGTCAAAACTCTCAAAAAGTTTGGGCAGCAAAAACAATTAAAAATCCAATAAACACTAGCTTAAATGTTAAGCAAGCATAATCTAGTCAGCAGATTTGAGAAAGAAGGGATGATAGACACTTGAGTTGATGCATCTCCTTTGGCCTTTTGAGTCAGCTCAATAGTACATACAATACACACACATATTAGTATATTTGTGTTGAGCTCGAATAGTCTTTCAAAATATTTTTTTAAAATTTGGGTTGTCTTTATAGTTATTAGTTGTCAAATTTCTTTTTAAATGATTAGGTTTAACTAGATTATTAAAAATAGTTTAAATACAAAAGTAGTCCGATTAGACTAGTTATATATGCATAATATATTCAATGCAAATAATCAATCAACACAACAACTAGATAAATAAAGACCGAAGTAAGTGCATAATTTAAATAAACAAGTTATATGGCTATTTGGAGAAAAAACTTATACGTCACACTTTCTTCCATTTAGAAACGAACTCAGTAAAAGATTTTATTTATACAACTTTTGTACAAATCCATTTTAACTAGGACTTATCATACTGCCTAAGTTAAAATTCTAAGTAATATCTCGACAAAATAATTTCTGACTTGTTTAAGAACTCTCGGTCACCAGAGACAACAAATTTTTTAACGGTTAACTTTCAACGACTAAATTTGATAGGTTAACACAAGTTGATCATTAGTAATCTGATATGAATAAATAAGTATGTGCTAAGTGAACAACTTGATATTTTATAAAGAATAAGTAAGTTTGAAATATTGTATATTGCAGATTATGAAATATCGAAACTTGTTAATTTCTCTCTTTTTTATATGAAGTTCTAAATATGCATATTTATACTCAAAGCCTTCCAGCGGTCAGAAAACTTTATCAACGATCATCTTTACTTTAACCCGACATATTGGTATTTTCAACCTCTCTTCATCGTACGCTGCATTAAAACTCATTTAACGTTCATTTGCTTTTTACGGCTTCTATTCTTTTAACTTCTGAAAAGTTAATTGGCTGTTAAAATTTATGTCGGGAGTTGGTAGGACACCGTGCTTGACATTTTTTTCTCATATTCAGTGAACAAATTGAGTTGTTGTATCCATATTGATATATTAATATTTGATTGGTTAGGGTTGAACGGACAAAACTTGAGCATTTCTATGATAGATCGATCTGGTTATAAATAGATACAAGTGATGATCTTCTAATGATATCTGCAACTTGAGTTTTTGATAGAATATGAACATCTTGATTTGTCCAGCAGCTTGAGTCTTGTAATTACATGAGAATAACGTGAACTTGAAATAGCTAAATGTTGTTTTTATCATTACCAAAACTTATCGTATTTTAAATTTTTAAAAAAATCACTTTTTGGTGATGAAAAAACCAAACTCCAAGACAAAATACAATTGTTACATACAAACAGTTAAGTATTAGAGATAATTTAAAGAAACTGTATTTCATTGAGTAAATGAAATGATATTGTTACATGTGCATGAAAAATTAAATCCTATTGTCCCTTAAAAAAAATCTATTTTCTAAGAGTTGAACCGCCACTGCCACTGCCATTGTCATTGTCACTGTCACTGTCACTGTCACCACCTCTCCTTGTTCTGTTTTCCTCTTCATTCCTTCTCATCTCTTCAGCTTTCTTGGCTTATTCATATTTGTCTCTCTTTGCCCTTCTTTTTTATTCATTCAGCTTCTTGTAATTTTTTTCCACTTTTTTGGCATTACTATGCTGCATATGTTAAAGTAGGTGCCCGTCGAGCCAAGTGTTGGCCGATGGTTCATGTTTAAACTCTATGTATGAACAGTCTTTATTTTAATAATATTTGAAATTATTATTTTGGCACTTCTTTATCTGTATACTCATGCTAGTTGCATAGATAAAGCCCTTGAATATACAAATAGTAGAAAGAATATGAGATGCTCATATGATGAGTATCATGAAACTCATATTTGTAATACTGTATATTCTAAACGGTTCCTAGTCGATTCAGCCGCCACTAAGAAGGATATAGACCGCTCGAGTTCGAGACTAGTATCTGCGATGTGAGTACCATGTTTCATTGGTAGGGGACATTGTGATGTCCGAGCATGCAGATAGGTTCTCCTGGTAGAGTGCACTGAACAACCCTCAATAAAAGACTTTCCAAGTGGTTCTCACTTATCGAGTGGAAACGTCCTAGTTTATGGTTGTACACCATTAGTCCTTATGACCCGGGACAACATTGAGACTCTATGTGCTAGCATTACACTTTGACTTGTTTACCGACTCTCTTGGGGTCATCAGGTGGCAAGGTTGGATGTTTTGGCGAAACATATAGGAGTCGATGCATTGTAGTCGGGGATTCACCGCTTACCTTCGGGTATGGATATCCTATGTGTATGTAGTATGAAATCTCTGATCAGAGTATGGTGGTAATTATGAAAGGGGTTTCATAGATTACACCATCGATGCAACTACAACATGACACATAGTATCGATTCATTGACAACTCTCGATATACCAATGGTTGTCGAATCGGTCGGGATATATGAGTTGAAGGGACCGTACTGTACGCTAACCATAATTGAATGGTTCTTGCAGGCACTATCATTTGATACCTAGGGAATCATGTAAGCGATGCTGCTAGGCGTTTAACATGATTGGTTGGGTACTATCAGACTTGAGTTCTGACGTTCTTATTATCAAGGAGTTGATAAATAAGAATGGAGCAATTGGGGTATGCTCATATAAGGACATGTTTAGTCCGAATCACATGGAGATGTGAACCCACGGCTAGTTGTATCAATGAACCATTGAGGGCCACACAAGTACTAGCTTTCTAGATCCCGTTGAGAAGTAAAATAGTTCAATGTGTTGAACGACTTATAAATGAGTTTATAAGCGTAAGGAAAAATAGAAGTATGACTTCTATGAGAGAAATATAACTTTTAATTTGTGGAAGTGTTCCTAAATTAAAAGTTGGCCAAATAAATAATGTATTTGAAAATTGTGATTTTCATAAACATTATTATGGACTAAATTAAATTAATTCAAGTGTTGAATTAATTAAACACTAGTGGGCCTAGTAGAGTTTAAATAATTAAATTAATTCAAGTGTTGTATTAATTAAATAACATTGGGCCTTGTAGAGCCCGATTGAAAATAATTATTAAACTAGTGGGCTTGAGTAAAATCAAGTAAGGATTAATTGGGATCAAATGTGTTTGAGACAATTTAAATTAAAAGTCCATGGGCCCTTTGTAAATGTTACAAGCCCTTTAGGTTTTGCATGCTTGGGAGATGAAAGGTTGGAGAATACTTTTGAATTAAAAATTGCATGGCATGCAACTTTTTGCTTTTTACTTTTCTCACAACCAAGACAAGGAATTAACTCACTCTCCTTCCCTCCTAGACCTAGCTTGGCCGAAAATTTCACACTTAATTTCTCTCAAATTTTTGTTCTTCAATTGTTGGAGAAACAAATATCTTCTCAAAGAAAAATTCTCATATTTTTCTAGTGCAAAATATGAGAGGATCTACCTAGTTGGTGGTGGGCTTGATTTTGAAGGTAAGAGGAGGCTTGAAGATTGTCTACCATACAAGAGCTAAAGTGTTTATACTTTAGTTGGAGCCATCATCAACCTCAAGAGGTTGATAGGTAAAATTTCTTAACACCCTATGTATGACAAAGGTGTTTAGTATATGTTACACACTAGTACAATTGTGTTCAATTTTTCTCAAAAATGTCGATTTTCATGTTTAGAAAACAATTTTGTGCTTCCGTTGCGATTTCGAACACCCAAAATCGATCCCTTTCAAGTGGTATCTTGAGCTCAGGGTACTAGTTTTTGTGTAGCATATACATGATATTATGTTGAGATCGATTTCTAACCGAATGAGGTGAGTTTTTGCAACAAAAATCAAGGCCAATTTTGGGGTAGTTTCGGGCAGCAAGTTGCTGCCCATTTCGGGCAGCTCGGGCTGCCCGAATCTCCCCATTGAAAAATAAAATTTTTTTTTGGTTGGCCGGAATCCGGCGACGGAGCTCCGACGACGGCGATGACGACTAGAGTTTTCAAAAGGTGTTTTGAAATATCAAAGTGTCATGGGCCTTGAGTTGTTGGGCCATTGGATGACTAACATATTTGTGAATTTTAAGTGGACCAAAATGTTTTTGATGAAAAATAAGTTTTTGGGCCCTTAACTTTAAAATTACAAAAGTTGCAAACATTTTCTCATAAAATAAATAATTGAAGTTGGACTTTAATTATTTATAGTAAATTGTGATTTACAAGAAATTCGGTTATAAATAAATTAATTAAAAAGTAGACAAAGGTGTTTGTATACTTTGTTAATTTAGTTTATAATCGTGGCGGTTAGTGATTGGATCAAGATATATAATATTGGATCAATTAATTATTGTGATACTGAATTGATGGTGTATGATATGTGATATTATGCATGAAGGATGATCATAAGCCCAAGCCCAATTTGCTAGGTGTATGCTAGGATATTTTGTGTTGAATGATTGTAATAATTATCAATTTATAAAGTGGGCTTGGTTTATGGCCCGTTCCCACCCCCATGAGATGTATCCCTATTTGCCATGGATATTTATTTGTAAATATTAGTATAGTGGATGATCAAGATTGGAAGATGGTGGCCATGATGATTATGAAGATTGAAGACATGTAAATATNAAAAACCCTCATTTTGAATAAGATTCAAAATTAATATCAAGCCCGAAAAGGGGAATTATAAATTTGTTTATAATTTTCATGTCTTCCATCGACAATGGGTGCATGATGAACGCTACCCGTACTCGGGGCTCGGCTCATATTATTGGGGGGCCCTGGGTACCGGAAAGCTGTGACATCCATTGACATGGTGATGTGAACTACGTGGAACTCCCATGATTTCGGCTCATATTATTGAGGGAACTCATGGCGACCGTCCATTAAAGTTCAACATCGATGGGTAAGGCTTGACACGTAAAGATGAACGACGTCATATTATTGGGTCCTAATCAAACGTGAGACAAAAGTTTACGTTAAGGGTTGCATTGTGATGCAATTGGAAACTACCTTTTAGGGATTATGATTGACTGATATTATTCGGGATCATAATTCGCTAATTGGACCTTACGTATCTACTGAGGAAAGGTGTTTTCCGTTTTCACTAGAGGGTAGTGAAAATGTCAAAACAGTGGGAGCGAAAATTTATAAAGTAAAAGTACATACTTTATAAAATAGTCATTAACATTTATCTGTTTTACTTTTCAGTACAAAACTTTGACAATGTCTTCGATTCGCAACCCGCTATCCGCTATACTCGAAAAACACGTGTTAACCGGACCTAACTATCTCACTTGGCTAAGAAATCTGAAAATCGCCCTAAACTCGGAAAAGATTGCATATACACTGACTGAGTCGCCCCCTGCTGAGGCTCCGACTGACTGCACTCCCGAGGAATTGCAGCCTACAAGGAATGATGTGACCATGACTTGAAGGCGAAGTGTTATATGCAGGCTTCTATGAACGATGAGCTGCAGAGGAGTTTCGAGGATGCAAAGAATGCTGCTGAAATTCATTTGCACCTCAAGGAGCTTCTTGGTGAGCAGAATCGGCCTCTGAGGCATGCCACAGTCAAGGAGCTCATCACTTTACGCATGCGAGATGGGGCTTCTGTCCATGAGCATGACCTAAAGTTGATTGGGCTCGTGGACAAACTCGTAGGCATGGATTTGATGTTGCCTTCGGAGTTGACCACGGATGTGTTGCTGCTGTCATTGCCTAGCTCATTTGATCCTTTTGTGGTGAACTTCAACATGAACAAGATGGAACCGACCCTTGAGGAGTTGATGAACATGCTTGTGACTTTTGAGTCCACTATCAAGAAAGAGAAGCCGGTTCTTTATGTGGGTTCTTCATCTGGTACGAAGACCGGTCCACATGGGAAGGGAAAGAAGCGTTCTTTCCAACGTCCCAAGAAGAACGTGCCCTTGAAGAGGCAGTCTCCGAGTCCCGCTGTGGCAGCCACTCCAGTAAAGGCTGACAAGACTGTTGACATCTGTCATCGCTGCAAGAAGCCTGGACATTGGAGGAGTAACTGCAGGGAATATCTTGCCCAGAAGGGTTCTGGAAAAGGTACGTTCTATATTGAAATAAACATTTCGATTAACTCTACTTCTTGGGTATTAGATACCGGCTGTGGCTCACATCTCTGTAATGATTTGTAGGTGATGGGAAGAAGTAGGAGGCTCAGGGAAGGTGAGAACTTCTTGAGGATGGGCAATGGGGCAAGAGTTGCTGCCAAAGCTGTTGGAGATGTTTCTTTAATTTTGAAAAATGATTTCATGTTGATGTTAAGAGATGTTTTGTTTGTACCAGACTTGGTGAAAAACATTATTTCCATTTCAAGCTGACTAATGACTGCAACATCATCTCGAGGTGTTGGGCGGTGTGCATCAAAATTTTCGCGCTGATGTCTGATGATTTGGCGTAACACACTCTCCCTTAGATCCATCTCAATGAAGTCCCGTCGCTGCAAGGCTTCAGAAATCAATTCAGTCTCGGCCCAATTCAGAATTTTTTGCTCAAGTTCAGCCACGACCTTCAGCTCCTTTTCCTTTATGATGCTGTCAAAATGAACAATGGTTCAATAATCCAACCAAGTATCAAACATGCTCATTCTTTAATTCGAAATTTCATCAAATCTGTGTAAGGCAAGGTTGATGGCAGTTTGAGCATTTGTTACTTTCACCGGCTCGATAAGGATTTGCTTCCCCATGGCTCGAGGTTGATGATTGGCAGCTTGGACCTAGTAGTATCCACTTCCTCTCTTTCGATTATCTTTACTCCAACCAAACTGGAGATGAGAACGACTGTAATAGGTGTCAGTATGAGCGGCTCAAATACGTACTTTATCAATTTGAATTTTTTCTTTGGCTTCTCAGCCTTCAGCTTAGGCTCAACCACCTTCTTGGCCACGCTGAACACTTGAGTCAGATGGATCTTCTCCCTATCATTTTCAAAGTCAAAGTCAGAGTCAGACGAGATAACCAATTTTCTTTTAGTCTCTCGAGCCCGTGTCTTGGTCGGCTTGATTTTCTTATTCTTGGCAACTTTCTTTTCTCCATAACAACTACGAATTGAACAAATATTTACCACATTAACTCACAAATCACAATACACAATAAAAGATAATGATACTCAGAGGCGAACGAAAAAGGAGAATACTTTTTTCGTACATATTATCAAATATAAAATATTTATCTACAAATTTAACCTTTTTTTTTTTTTTTTTTTTTTATCATTCTTACTTAAATTTCCTTAATTATACGGTCCGAGCGACCAAGCGGTGCCAGATTGTTTTAAAAGTTTCGTTTGAACGTGCCAAAATGTTGCGGGCTCCAACACCGGGCCAATCGACCCAGCCCATATACGAAATGGAGCAGCAGAACGCCGCCGGCACCCAGCTCCAGCAACATCAACCGCGGGTCTCTTCGTCTTCGTCTTCTCGGGCCCACCAATTCCACCCGGCCCGCCCCGCCATACTAGACCTCTTCAATCTCTACTTAGGCGTGGTAGCTTGATAAACTGTAGCGAAGATATTCTACTACTGAGTAGTTTATTCACTGCAGTTCATTTGATTTGATTTGAATTTTCTTTTTTTTTTTGGTTGATTTTTTTGCAGAGAAGTTCAGGGCAGAAATCGGATGAATCAGTTGGTGAACCTCCGTAAGTTAACAAGTATTTTTTAATTATGTCTTTGTTTTGTTGATTGTTGTAGGATCGTCTGCAGCTGTATACGATGGCTTTCGTACTATGGCATTAAATTGGGTTTGAGACATGGAAATGGAAACTCGACATTTTCTAAATTGAAATCTTGTGATTGCCATTTTTCTGTAAACATGGCAGGCGATAGTTGGTAGTCGGACGGTCACTCATTTTTAACTAAATATCTAATTCTTTTTGTTCATCTCCGTATTTCTATATATTGGATTCAAAATAAAAATCAATAAAATATCCTCCTCTTGAACTGATACAAATTGATTTTAAAATACATTTAACTATTTTTTTTAAAATTTAAAATTCTATATATTCCATTAGGCGGCCTCCTAGGTGGATCTAAAAATTGTGGTGGTGGGTGTTGCGGTCCTAGGCGACGTCTTTTAGAACACCGGCTATAATAATGATTGAGATCACTTGTAAATATATTTTTTCTTTTCGCATTCGAGTGCTATTTAAATGGTGGCTGTATCTGATTGAAACAAGTTTTATGTACCTTAACTGGGATTGCCTTTGGAAATGCCTTGGCTTTGTTTCTGGTTTAAAGAATATGTTGATTTTTAAACGAATTTTTATTCACCTGGATGACTGGGTTGGGATTGCAAATGCCATTTACTCGCGTATCTGACCGGTGTGAAATGACCTGTTTTTGGGGGAGTGGTACCTTCTGTTGTCATTCTGTTTTTTGCAAAAGTTCCTTTTTTATCGATCTCAGCAGAAGTAAATTACAGGAACAAGACACAGAAGCGCATCACTGCAATCAACAGAGAACTTCCTCCTCCTAACGAACAATTTCTCTTTGATTTTGAGAAACTACAGAGCCAGTTCCCAGTGAGCCATGAGACTTTTAAACTGTTGTTAATGTTGTGATGTCATTTGGTTGATTGATCACATAAATTTTTTGATTTTGAATCCTGTGAATCTTTTTTCAGGACCAGGAACAAGTACGTGCTGTGACAGAATCTGTCCTAATATCTCTAGTTATCCAATGTTGTAGTCATGCCCCAAGGGCAGAGTTTCTGCTCTTTGCACTACACGGTTTGTGCGAAATAGGATACATAAACTGGGATACGTTCTTGCCATGTCTTCTCTCTTCAGTTTCTTCTGCAGAGATGTCCGTTGGTCAGGGAAGTCAAACAGTGGCAGCTGTTACTTCTGCTGCTTCATCACATCTAGGGACCTTGCCACCTTCAAATACAGTTCCTAATATCACGAATTTTCCATCATCAAATCCTGTATCTCCATTGCCTTCGATTCTTGGTATTGGTTCCCCATCCCAGTCGGCAGCTGAGCCATCATCTGGTGCCACAATATCTCCCATAAAGTCAAATGATGGTACTTACACTAGCCAAAAGTCAGCAAGAGCAAATCTATCGATTCGAGAAAATGCTATAAGCAGTCTACGACAATTGTCCTGCAAAATAGTTTTGATCGGTCTTGACTCTAATCTAAGACCTGTCACGCATGCAGATATTTTTTATCACATCTTGAATTGGCTTGTTAACTGGGATCAAAAACAACCGGGGCTCGATGAATTTGATTCTGCAAGATTATGGAAACCTGACAAAGCCCTAATTGAATGGTTGCACAGCTGTCTAGATGTGATTTGGCTGTTGGTTGAGGATAATAGATGTCGTGTGCCCTTTTATGAACTAATACGTAGTGGCTTACAGTTTATCGAGAATATACCAGATGATGAGGCATTGTTTACGCTTATTCTGGAGATTCATAGGAGGAGAGATATGATGGCAACACACATGCAGATGTTAGACCAACATCTTCACTGCCCTACTTTTGGAACTCCTCGACTTCTGCTTCAGGCCACTACTAATGTATCTGGCGAACCAGTGACTAACATGAGATATTCACCGATTACATATCCAAGTGTTCTTGGAGAACCTTTGCATGGAGAGGTAATACCATTTCCTGTAATTAACATGTTTCACTTGAATTTGTGACAATGATGTCTATTGTAGTGACATTTAAACCAATCTCCTTGTGAATCAGCACAATTTATTATGTTAACAATCTATTTTTTACTTGGACAATTGTGCAGCTTACTTGCAACAAAATTGTAAGACGTCAATTGTATTAAAGTTTGTATTAATTTTAAATCTGCACCACTTGTTTTTACCAAGCAGTTCATAGTTGTGTGCATTAAAGATCAATTTGACATTTATTCATCAAAGTTCCATCTTCTGTTATGATGGTGTATTGCGGTCTCGATCAATTACATCAATATGGCATGAAGATATCCACCTTCAGCCTTTGTGAGACTCTTTTGTGTGATGTAATCCTAGAGTTTGAGTTGAATCTAATTTGTACGGCCTTCTCTTTTTTGAAATGTAAAATTATGTCCGTTAGAGAAGCCAACAAGCAAAATGGATTTGTCAATTTCCTATTGAACGATAAATTTAGCTAAGCAAAATAATATAGAACCAGATTTCCTAAATGCTTGTTACTTCATTTGGTTTTATTTATTTTGGAGCATAGGAACTTGCAGCATCCATCAGGAGAGGAAGTCTTGACTGGGATCGAGCCCTTAGATGTTTGAGGCATGCTTTTCGCAACACTCCATCTCCTGATTGGTGGAGGCGAGTGTTGCTTTTGGCACCTTGTCACAGGAATCAATCACAGGGGCCTACACCTGGTGCAGTTTTTACTTCTGAAATGATTAGTGAAGCAACTATTGATAGGATCGTTGAATTACTGAAGCTGACGAATTCAGGCAACATTTCTGAAATTTTTTCAATTTTGTACTGTGCTTCCTTTAATCTGTTCTTCATGCATATCACTTCTTACAATGATAATTTTAAATTCACTTGTCTTGGTACAATGGATGGATATTGTAAAATATGCTAATTAGAGAGTGCTTGGGGCTCCATTTCTTGGAAACCAAATCTTCATTATTCATATTTTAAAGTCAAGTAGGGAGTGACAATGTTAATGCCTCAACTTCCTCAGTAATAGATGGCTCAACCTTCAATTACCAAATCTTTCGCTCAGGGTTGTGAACTATCACAAATTTAGTAATTTTTTGAAAGCGAAATTATTGCAATAATGCATTTATAACTTGTCTTCTACTCTCCCATATCTCCATTTCAAGTTTTAACATAATATAAATTATCAAAAAACCGAAGTCCTTTCTCTAATCTCCCGAAATGACCGTTGCACCGATTTTATTTTTATCAGCATCCAGTCATCCTTTCATAACTTTATGGAGTTTTATTAAATTTATTTATCTGGATGACATCTATTATTTTGTCTGGATGACATCTATTATTTTGTCAAAAACCTTCCGGGAATGATATATGTTGATTAATTAGTTTACCCTCTGTTAAGGGTTTTGGCACTCTCTGTATCTCCCTCTCAATTGGTTTCCTAGAGCAAACCCTAGGTTGTTCATAGCTGACAAATGAGCTTTGGCTGCCAACAGGACAAGTTTTTTGCACTGTTGAAGGGTTATAATCCCTTGTGATGCGTGAAAATACTTCTGCAATAAAGCTAGATGCTTATTCCTAGTCGAGAATTTGTAAATGCTCTTCGCATTGTAGTTCACCCTCTGTTGCTATGTTATTTGTCCCCAAGAAAATTATCTATAACCTTACCTTTTGGAAAGCTCAAAGTAATTTCTCTATCAGCTGACGCCTTTTGAACCTTACTCTTGAATGTGTTTTTAGTAATTTTTTTCGTCTATGAATCTGCAGAGATGAATTGTTGGCAGGAGTGGCTTATATTTTCAGATGTTTTCTTTTTTCTCATGAAACATGGATGCATTGATTTTGTTGATTTTGTGGACAAGTTGGTTTCGCGGCTTCAAGATGGTGATCAACATATTCTCAGGACAAATCATGTTACGTGGTTGCTTGCTCAAATTATAAGGGTTGAGCTAGTAATGAACGCTTTGAACACAGACTCTAGAAAGGTTGCTTTCTTGCGTTCCTGTGCTTATCATATTTTCTTTTTCGCACCAATCTTTTACCTTTTGAATAACAGAGGTTTTACGTGGTTGCTTGCTCAAATTTTAAGGGTTGAGCTAGTAATGAACACTTTGAACACAGACTCTAGAAAGTCGCTTTCTTGTGTTCCTGTGCTTATCATATTTTCTTTTTCATTCCAATCTTTTACCTTTTCAATAAAAGAGGTTTTATGGTTGTACAGTTCAATCTCATTTCACGTTTTCTTCATATATTATCACTAGTTTTTTACACTTGGACACTCGAACAGCCGTTTAGGTCTAATCTTTGATTCCTAACCGCTAGAATAGCTGTCTATTTTAATTAATTTAATCTGTTATAATTTTGACTTTTTATTTCAATCTGCTGGTAGGTGGAGACAACCAGAAAAATCCTTTCATTTCATAAAGAAGATAGAAGCTCTGACCCCAATAACCCCCAAAGTATCTTACTGGATTTCATTAGCAGTTGCCAGAATTTACGTATTTGGACATTAAACACATCTACCAGAGAATATTTGAACAATGAGCAGCTGCAAAAGGGGAAGCAAATAGATGAATGGTGGAGGCAACTAAACAAAGGTATGGATCCATGATCTATAGTTAGGTAGCCATTAATTCTATAATAGTCTTTTAAGAATAATTTACCATAAAGTGCTGGGGTTGGAGCTCAGGTTATGCCACATACCGCGTAGGTTGACACACTTATTGGCCAAGCTCCACAACTCCAAAATTGATGTCATTTCATTGCTGCTAGAATTACATGGAAGACTGTAGATTTTGTTCCCAAGCAGTTGAGAAAATGAAGCTGAATATGCTGGCTTTTTTTTTTTTGCGTTACAAGGCCGTTTAACTGTTAGAATGTTGAAAAATTTATTTGCTTATAATATTAATGGTGCTGCAATTGCTACTCGAAATGGCAGAAATAGGGAACTGTAGCAAATATTAGAAGACTTGATGACATAGTGATGATAAAGGGCAGTGACTATACGAAGGCAACTAGGAGTTTATATAGTAATGAAGGCGAGTTTGAGTTTGTTGGTATAAGAATTATGGGGATCCCTTGATTCATATTGTTTGTGCCACTTAGAAAACATTTTTTTGGCTCAACCTTTGGTAGGTTCCATATTGCCTACACGGGCATAAAATTTTATAGTTTGAAATATATTATTTCTCAAATCTTTTCACTTTCCCTTAAAAACTAGGTGAACGGATCAT
Source organism: Primulina huaijiensis (assembly GCF_012295235.1). Taxonomy (NCBI): domain Eukaryota; kingdom Viridiplantae; phylum Streptophyta; class Magnoliopsida; order Lamiales; family Gesneriaceae; genus Primulina; species Primulina huaijiensis. The sequence continues at coordinate 8,996,034 of NC_133317.1, read as the reverse complement.
GGACTACATGAATATGGATGAAAGATCGATTGGGATGTTTTGGGTTGTCTCTTATACCATGGCACAACCTGCTTGTGAAACTGTGATGAATTGGTTAACCTCTGCTGGAGTAACAGAGGTAATATCTGGACCAAATCTACAGTCAAATGAGAGACTGATGGTGATGCAGGAAGTTAGCCCAGTGCCCATGTCATTAATATCTGGCTTTTCCATAAATTTATGTTTGAAACTGGTATATCAGATGGAAGAATCTATGTTTTCTGGGCAGGTAAATTTTTGCTTTACTTTTTTTTTTATTTTTATTTATCTCAATCACATGCAAATTCACGAGTTCCCCAACACATTTACCCACATGCATCAGATACACCCTTACAGTAACAAGATATAACACTGGATAAAGAAAAAAAAGATGAATATGTTTACGTCAGCAAGATTTTTGGAGAATACTGTACTTGTATTTTCAGCAAATGAGTTAATTATGTGGATTGCATATTAATGGAACCTTATTTTTGTCGTTGATGTGATGCTGGTCCTACTTTCATAAGAAGCTGGTCATGATTTTCCTTGTGATAAGCACCCTTTTGTCGATGAGTAAATTGTGTATGACATTTATTTTGACTATGATGCATTTTGAAACAGATCGTGCCTAGCATGGCAATGGTTGAAACATATGTTAGAGTGCTTCTCGTTGCTCCCCATGCTTTATTCCGTTCACTCTTGACCGTAAGTTTTTTATGTTCTCAAAAGTTGTGCTTTCCAATTTGCCATTGCTTTATAAATTCCAATTAAAGTCATTCCACTTACGGAATACTAGCCTTTATATTATCTCTTAAATGATGATCCCTTTTCAACTATGACACAAGGTTTATTGTTTCCTTTTTAATGCGAACATTAAAATAAATGACAAAAAAACGTATCCCCAGGTGAGAATGAATTAAGATACAGTCACCATGTTATACTAGTTTTAGTTTATGATGATACCTTGATCTAGATATCTTCTTGTTTGATGCCATTCATGTGTGTATGATACTGCGGTTTGTGTGCTTGATGCAATTTTATTCATTAGAATTTTTACTCTTCCAATTTAGGAATATCTGATGGTTCAATTTATTAGTTTGTACCGTCTGTATTGATTTTCATTACTGGTTGGGGAACATGATTTACGCATGATATTTCACCGTAGTCTTTTTTTATATTGGACGTATGCTGAAAACCTTGCACTCATTACAGTGAAATTATGATTTTGCGGTGTCTCGTAATTGTTCTGAATAAAGTTAGCCTCAGAAAGTAAATAAGATGAATGAATTTCCAAATAAAAAAAGAAGTGCAAGACAAATGTTATTGTGTCGTTAAATTTTTTTCTGTATAGATATTGAATTCTATTGAAAGCTGTTGCACAGAGAAACAATGTGCTCTAGGAACTTGATTATTAGGAAAACTTGGGTATAAATTTGATGATCAGAAGACCTCAATTTTAAGAGTCTGAAATATTGTATCAAGTGTACGGACAGTAAAATTTATTCAATAGGGATCCTCAGTCTCCATTCGTGAATAACTGCTTCGAAAGGAAAATCTATAACTAGAATTTTATGCATCACACCTCGTGAAAATGTCCTTAGGGTTTGTTGAGTGTATTTAAGGTCTAAATTTTATCCTAATTCGAAAGCAACTATCTAGGAACATTATAAGATTTTGGTTAAGTCACATTTAATATATAATTTATTACCCTGTAAATTAACTTAGAAAAGAAGACGAAGGAAACAAATTGACGAGTGGTGAGATAGACAATGAAAAACTATAAGAGTCTATCAGCGAGAGAGCTCCCAATGTGGCCTATCAGACACAGTAGGATGATGGAGCTTCTATTTCGGCAGTTAGTACTGAACATAACCACTGCAATGAGTTGAAGTGTCTTTCAGTTGTTTGTAGAACTGAGGTGGAAAATGGGGCAGAAAAGGGCAAAAGGCTGAAAACAGAACGAGAAGAAGATAATAATATAAGGCCATTTGAACTTTGAGGGAAGATTGTGATATAATTATTGCAAGTCTTTTCCAAAACCTAGATTATGAAGATCTGCAGCATTTTCTGCATCACAAGCCGTTTGGTTAAGTCCAAATAGCCTGGTGAACCTTCCAAATTGTTCTAAATGATATGTGATGTATTCTTTTGATGAGTTGTCTTATATTATGGTCTGAAGGTATTGTCTTATTGTGGGGCATATTTCCTAGATGTTCAAGGGAAAGATTTCTGATCCCACTGCTGATTAGCAGAGGAGTATGTCAAACTACAAAAATCTTAGTTTCCCGTGTTGAATGTTCCACTTCAATATCTGTCTATTGCATCACTGCTTTACTACATCCTGTTGTTATTTGCTTGGCGGAGTCATTTTTTTGGGGGGGCACGAAAGGGCAGAACTTCGTGCTCAATTTGTGTTTCACCTACAGAAAAAAAGTTATATATACTCTATGGTGCTTGTATTAGAATATGTGCCCAATCTGTCCTAGCAGGTGTCATACATTGCTGTCTCATCAACACCTGCAATCACTGTAGTTACTGAATTTCCTTAGTAAGATGTTTGAAATCAGCTGTCTTATGGCTTCAATTAACTATGATGTGACAACTTAGCTGTGTAGATAGTATAAAACTCTCTATATTGTCAGACTATGGTAACCCTCGTGACATGGCCATGAGGAGAGCAATAAAATCATTTTCTTTGCTTGTTTTGTTTTTCCATGGCTTTTCATTTTGAGACAGCAACTATGGCGTATGCGGCCGCTTTTTCGCATTCTGCACATACTGTAAATTAAATGGAATATAGTAAGCAAGAAGCTGGTTGTAGGGATGAATAACAAAAGATGTTTTGGAAAGATAGGTGTGTTTAGATGCCTTGGTTTCATAGTGAGGTTTCGTATGAATTCTAGTTAAAGGAGTTTGATTTGTACATGTTTGATTACTTTTTCCTTACTATTAACATGTGAAAACATTGTATATATGATTGATTTCTGTCTTTTCCAACTTTGATTTCTCACATTTTTATTATACTTGCTCAACTCTGCCATTGATTTTAGAATTTCAATTGCAGCTTCTGGCCCAGAGGAATCAAACCTCATTTAGCAAACCTGCTGCTTCTATCTTGGTGTTTGAACTTCTGAACTACCGGTTGCTATCAGTTTACAGGTGAAGTATTGAGTGTTTTATTAGTCAGAAGATTTTTTTGGTTCATCAAACTTATGCAATATACACTACTGGAGGTCAAGAGAGTTGATAGACTAAGGCATGCTGTATTCATGTTGAATGTGACCTAGTGGAACACTCTAGGTGTTCAACAAGAACATGGGAACACTGAACATGGCTTATGAAAATTGACACGGAATTGAATGTCTTTTCCTCGTTTTTCCTTGTAATTTTATGTATGGTATGAGTCATGAAATTGTGCCCTCTATGTCACGTTCTCTCACGATCTTGAGTTTTGGATCTTGTAATGGTACCATGGATTGGAAAAATCCTCAAAATGGGTGGTGGTTCTTTTTCTTGTTAGATTTTCTCCCATTTCAACCTGTAGCCTCAATAGTTGAACTGAGTCCTGTTACAGAGAATCTTTCAATAATTTAGAAATATGTTTACTGAGAAAAATTTTCATTAATTTTTTATTTTCATCTCGACTGTTTATAGATACAAAATCTACTCTATATCAACTACTAATGATAAAATCAAATCCGAAGATAACTATTTATAATCTTCCGTTGTTTATAGGTCACATGAGATATCGACTAGAGTCCTAAGAACGAATTGAATTAGAGGCTTTATACCTTGATTTCCTTGTTCGTGAGTCTACCATATATGAAGTATTGGTAAACAATAATGATGCTACACTAATGATAACTTTTAGTTTAATTGCTTAATATTTTAGTTATATCAGGATTCTCCGGATTTTAACCATATTAGGATTAGTATTAGTATTCTTTTAGGATTTTTTGTGTTGTACTTGGTATAAAACTAGGCTTAGTATCAAACATTCAATTTAGATTCATACTATTACTCAATTGAGTTTTTAATTATTTTGTTTTAAACACCCCTTCCTCTGAGCCAAAATTGGCATCAGCAAGGATTTCACCTGAACCGATGGTTGAGTATGCTTCTAGTGGGAAACAACCCTTCGACGACGAACGACATATCAATAGAGTTGAACAATGGCTCGATAGAGTTGAACCCAAACTAGGGAGGATCTTGAAATGCTTGATGTTAATGTATTTGTTTAGTTTTGGCATTATCAATTCTCTTATGCAATCAAATTTCAGTAGCAAATATTTGTATTTTTTCTATTCAAGGTACCAAGGGAAGAGCAAAAGTCTGATGTATGATATCACCAAAATGGTGGCTACATTGAAGGGCAAACGTGGAGATCATCGTATTTTTAGGCTGGCTGAAAATTTATGCATTAATCTTATATCATCAATGAGGGAATTTTTCTTTGTGAAGAGGGAAGGGAAGGTGGGCAAACAATCTTTAGATGGTATATCTTTTTAAATTTGTTTGGTATAATGACACTGATCTCCAGCCCCACCAATGTACCTGTTCCAGGGTCCAACTGACTTCACTGAAACTTTAAACCGGATAACAGTAATTAACCTTGCTATCATCATCAAAACTCGTGGCATTCCAGAGGTAGAGCACCTGGTATACCTCCAAACGATGTTGGAACAGATACTTGCCACAAGTCAACATGCATGGTCGGAGAAGACCCTTCGCTATTTTCCTTCTATTTTACGTGATGCCTTGGCTGGACGGGTAGATAAAAAGGGCTTGGCCATTCAGCTATGGCAACAGGTAAATGAAAATAGTTCTTGGTAAAAAATAGCCTTTGCTTTTCCAAATTATCTCGAACTCTTGTTCTCCTTGATTCGCGCTATAGTGAATATTTGTAATCTTGGTTACTAGAAAATATATCCATAAATCATTCAATTTCCTCAAGTGTATGAACTTCCCAAATGTTACTCTGCGTTGAAGTTTTAAATCACTTGCTAGATATGGCAAACATACTACTCCTGAATATTTTATACAGTTTGGACACCAATACCTCGTTTTAAAATGTTGATGGCAATTGACAGGCAGAGACAACTGTGATTAACCAATGCACACAGCTTCTTTCAACATCTGCTGATCCAAGTTATGTCACGACTTATATTAATCACAGTTTTCCTCAACACCGCCAATATCTTTGTGCTGGTGCATGGATTCTAATGTATGGCCACCCCGAGAGCATTAACAGTTTGCATCTTGTAAGTAACCTAATTTACGAAGATCTATCTCTTTCATCAATTTTATTGGGAAAGGAGTTTTGTAACATCTCTCTCATTCATTTGGTTGAGTTCACTCGCGTGTCCCTTGATGATTAGGGTCGTGTCTTGAGGGAGTTTTCACCTGAAGAAGTGACTGCTAACATATACACAATGGTGGATGTTCTACTGCATCATTTTAGCTTGGAACTGCAGCGTGGACGTTCCTTGCAGGTGTGTTCTCCTTGAGTTGCCATAGCTTGTATTTCATTTTTTTAATCTTATGCTGTAGATAAGGGGCTTTAAAGAATTGGTCAACACACTGATGAGGTATCCCTAATTTTTCAAAACCTTATACACTAAAACTTTATCCAGGAGGATCCATGAGGGGTAAAAAGGATGGGATATTTGCATGTGTTTTATTATTATTATTTTTCCTTTTCGTGTGTGTGTGTGTGTTTTGGGGGGGGGTGGTGGTGGTGGTTAACAAAGGAATAAATTTGGGGTCATTCTCCATAGCTGGAGTGATTTTTAATTGTAATTACTTCCATTTTCTTACCAAAACCATTAATATAAATACTCTTGAAATTTTTCTCTGTTTTATTTATTCTCGTTATTTGTATTCGAGTCATATTACCGTTCTTCAATTCTGTTCATTTGAGGTGGTTATGTAAGTAGCTAACTTGCAGACCAAATATTGTGAGCTCAAAGTTCCCATTTTTTCAATTCAGGATCTTATGCTGAAAGCATGCACAAATCTTTCCTTCTTCATCTGGACCCATGAACTCCTACCTTTGGACATTTTACTATTAGCATTAATCGACCGTGATGATGACCCCCATGCTTTGAGAATTGTGGTATGTTCTATTATTAAGCCTTTTCAATTTATTATTTTTCAATGCTCTTCCATCAGTCGATTCATCATAATGGCCTATGACTCATCGAGTAAAGCGAAACACTTTCTTTCTGTTGTTTTGTGTAACGCTGAATAGTCATCTTTGAAAACTGCAGTTGTTTCAGAAGCCTGTAGCGTTATTGGATTAATTGGTATTATCTATTGTCTAACTTGAATGGGATGTAGTTGCATCCATATTTTGGCAGTTGTTATTTCATTTTAATGTGAGAAAGCAGGTTCGTTGAGTGTTGTGTTATGTCTCTTTGCAGCAAGGTGTTCGATATCTTATCCATTCTGTTAATATTAATGATGCTATAGAAACTTTTATTTTCTTCTATCTGAGGCCAAGACTGGCCGCTACTTATGGTTGAAGAAAATGTGTGAGGAAATCTGGTTCATTGTGTGATCCTCTCGAAGTATATAGTAAATCTTCTTTTAATTAGTATTATTTTTAACTTTTATGAGTTATTGTAAAAACAAAATTTATTCTGTAGTCCATTACTGGTGAGCGGTGGAATGTTTTAAAGAAATTTTTGAAAAAAAGATGTTTATCCGAAGTCGGTTTGTCGAAAATTTACTTGAATTCATGTGATTCAATGTTTCAAGTTCTTGAGTGAAATCGGATGAATTGCAGAGATGACACAGTATTTAAATTCAGTTGATATTTTTTGTTTGGTTTTTTCCTTGTAGATTAACCTGCTTGACAGTAAGGAGCTGCAACAAAGAGTGAAACTGTATCTTATGAATCATGGTCCCCCGGAGCATTGGCTTTTTTCTGGAACTTTCAAGCGAACTGAGTTGCAGAAGGCCCTGGGAAATCATCTATCATGGAAGGAAAGGTAAGTTTTTAAAACCATGAGATTTATTGAAAATGCTGTTAAAATAGTTTGTGTACTTGAATGTTGTTTAGTAATCTAAGTGAAGTTTAAACAGACCCTTGATTTAGCGCACTGGCAGAATTTTGGCTGATGCACTTTGAGTCCTTTTTTTCCCAGTGTTCGGTTTTATAACACTAAGTTGATCATGGACGGAAAATTCCAGTCTAGATAAAATTGACCGGAGATTGTTGGACATTTGTTAGCAAAATGGTCTAGTATGTTTACGAATGAACATAAATAAAGTGATTTTGCTAACACCCTCGATGCCCAAAGCATGCAAGAGGTCATATTTTCCTCCCCATTGAAAGTTTGGAATCACGAGAGTATGTGGCATAATTGCAAACCTCTAATATTGACAGCAATTTTGAAAAGTTGATGTGATGCAACAATGACTGGTAGTTTCAGTACGGTTACAACTAAAGGTGTTATGGTGATGGCTTATACACATGATGTGTGGTTACAGATATTGCTTTGCAGAAACTTTTTATTTTGACAGATTAACGTTCCGTATTTGTTATTGACTTATTTCTCATGCGCAAAGTTTGTTGTAACTTGTTTCGTTTCCCGTGTTAAGTACTCGTAACTTTGTAATTTTCCCAACCCAATTGTATTTTCATTTTTTTATTTAATGCAATTTGGTCCTCACATCTAAGTTTGCTCCAGGTATCCAACATTTTTTGATGATATCGCCGCACGTCTGCTCCCAGTCATCCCTCTGGTCATCTACAGATTTATTGAAAATGACGCTATTGATGCTGCTGACAGAGTGTTACAAGTTTATTCAACATTCCTTCATTACTATCCATTGAATTTTACATTTGTGCGGGATATACTAGGCTATTTCTATGGTCATCTTTCAGGCAAACTGGTCCTTAGGATATTAAATGTTTTAGATGTGAAAAAGGTAATGATGACTCTTCTTTTTTATTTTCTCTGGAACATTTCCTTTTTTCACTTGAATTTTCTTCTTCTTATTTGTTACAGATTCCCTTTTCGGAGTCCTTCCCTCAGCACGTTAACTCGTCTAATACATCTAATGCAGCCATTTGTCCACCACTGGACTACTTTGCCACCCTTTTATTAGGTTTAGTGAATAATGTTATTCCTCCTTTGAACAACTCCTCCAAAAATGGACCAACGAGAGATGTCTCAAACAGTTCAGTGAGAGCTCCACATAATAAGCCTCAAGCCACAGCACAGCCAGTCCCAACAGTTACTCCTGAGGGCCAGAAACCATTCTATCAAATCCAAGATCCTGGCACACATACCCAGCTGATCCTCGAGACGGCTGTCATAGAAATTCTCTCTCTTCCTGTAAATTCATCCCAAATTGTCTCGTCACTTGTGCAAATTGTTGTTCACATACAACCGACTCTGATTCAATGTAGCAATGGACTGCATGCTCTATCCAATGGAGTTGGACAAAGTTCGGTTTTGCCAACATCTCCATCTGGCGGAAGCAGCGATTCCTTTGGTGCAACCAGGACTCCTTTGGTTTCAGGAATAAATTCCTCCAGCTTTGTCTGGAGAAGTGGATATACATGCCAGCAACTATCGTGCTTGTTGATCCAAGCATGCGGTCTTCTTTTAGCACAGCTTCCCGCTGAGTTTCATGTTCAACTCTATATGGAGGCGGCACGTGTTATAAAAGAGAGCTGGTGGCTTGCTGATGGGAAAAGGTCGGTTGGTGAACTAGAATCGGCTGTCAGCTATGCTTTGTTAGATCCAACATGGGCTGCTCAGGACAATACTTCTACGGCCATTGGTATGTTCCTCCAGTTTTTCACTTTTTCTGCGTCTTTTGAGGAAATCATTCACTGAGATATTTCATCTCTTTACTTTTCTCTAATTTATTTGAATGTTTGCACAACTTTATCCACTGCTGGCCTGTGTCATTTTCGATCCATCTTATTACTCTACTCTGCTAAAATGTTGACAGTTGCGTAAAAATATTCATCCTGAGGGACTGAGGCTTTTTATTATTTTTCTTTGAGGAAATTACATCCTCAATTTATCTCAACTAGAAATAAGATTGTAATACTTTGCCAGAGTTCAGTAGTATGGTTTTGATTGCTTACTTGAAAGTAGTTGAAGCTAGACTTTTTATGCAACACACAATCCGTAGACTTTACGTGGAGTAATCTAAATCTGAAACAAAAAAATAATAATCAAAATGGACATTTCTAATGGTTGTAGCATCCAGTACATTAAATCTGGTTTGGTTTACTGTGGTTGACTCATTGTCTTAGGCCTGCCAAGAGTAAACTTTATTGTTTTCTTTCCTTTTTACATTATGTTTTTTATATTAGAATGCAGATCATTTTTACTTTACGGTTTTCGTGTAGGCAATGTTGTGGCATTGTTGCACTCTTTCTTCAGTAACCTCCCCCTGGAATGGCTAGAGGGAACACATCTTATCATTAAGCATCTGCGACCGTTGACATCCATTGCTGCTCTGAGAATAGCTTTCCGAATTATGAGTCCATTGCTTCCTCGAGTGGTCAATGCTCACACCCTCTTCAGTAAGGTAGCGAGAAATATGTTCACCCACTTTTGTTGAACAAAATTAATTTCTGGATTATATTTTCTCCATGTTGATTATTTCATATCATCATCTTTCAGACACTCTCGTTGCTTTTGAGCATCATGGTTGATGTCTTTGGGAGGAACTCCCAGCAATCGGCTTCTATTGAAGCCCCGGAGATTGCAGACATTATTGACTTCTTGTATGCCAATATTTTCTCAATTATAATGGCGTTTAATAACTTAATACCATGTGCTATATTTATCTGCGGTGAGCTTATTCTTGTAAATGGTTCAATGTTTCTTCAGGCATCATATTGTTCATTTTGACGGGCAAGGAGGTCCTGTACAAGCGAACAGCAAACCACGACCAGAAATCCTTGCTCTCATTGGAAGAGCAGCCGAAAATTTACGTCCAGATGTGCAACATCTTCTTTCACACTTGAAAGCTGATGTGAATTGTTCCATCTATGCTGCAACTCATCCAAAAATTTCCCCAAATACCACTTGATCCGACGGGCTGTGCTCTTGGAGCGAAAAGGTATGAATGTGCCCTCGTGAAAAAGTAGAATGATCTTTTGTTCAAGTGGTACTGGACAGAGGTTTTCATCTAGGGAGAATCATTGTTATGTTGTACGTTATACTCGGGTCGAAATATCCTATCCGAGTTGTGGTGAAATATTGATGTGCATATTCCAGATGACAGCTGCTCATTATNTATAGTTCGATGGGGTATAAGAAGCACAGGCATATCTAATCGAACCACAGTGACCCAAAATTTTCAGATAATGTCATCGTACGAAAATATAGAATTAAGACTATTTGATTTCATAGAAAGTACTTAAAGAGGGTGACATTTGCCCACCACTCTGCTTTCTTCATCGGTCTGAAAATTCAAGGATGGACTGAAAAGTAAGCAAGCAGACCCACTAAAGGCGCATTGATGTATGTGGTTGGCTCGGACTCCTGAAAGAAAGGTCTCGAGTCTGGGAAGTAGTCTGAGCTATTAGGCCCGCCTACAACCGCACCAACTAATAAGTTTGGGTTCGGAGCTGGGCTCAAATAGTATCGAGTCCCGTCTTTGCATCTGATGCGAGAAGGGTGGGCTTCCAATGATGGCAACGAGCTCGCTCGATGGTGGATTCTCTCCGGGTATCGTGGACCGTAGCCCACCATGTAAGACATTCTCAATGGGTTATCACCTAGAATGTAGTCCACCTGACAAGGTACGCGCAACATAGAATGAGCTAGTGTATTGAATGGAGATAGATGATACAATAACCAAAATACAATCTTTGGATTAGTATCTTTACACTTCTAAAATGTTTTTATTATAACCATCATATGATAGTATTTTAGGAGAAGACTTGGGAGAGTACTACATAAACCATACTAGTATTTGCGACTGTCATAAAATACCTAAATTTTAATCCTCGTCTCAACAAAAAAAAAAGACTAAATTTGGTTAAGTAGGAAATTTCATTCTCCACTGCTTCACCCGATGGATCATAACCATTCAAGGCTCATTGACAGTTGGCCCCTAACAAGTGAAACATGTAGATATAGACAAAAAAGATATAAGCTGTGATCTATCTTCACATTGTTACTAGCCGTTGTGTCATTATTTCACAAGAGCAAAGGGTTATGTTACCTGGCGTCTGGCCAATCTTTTGAGAAGTGAAGAGGAGGCCGACGTCCCGCCACACGGGATGACGTGCTTGGCGTGACTTATATAGTTGGAATAAGCCAGGAGTAGAAATGATAGGGACGTTACATGCTGCATGTTGCTTCCTCCAGACTTGAATATCAAACCTCCTAATAAATTGCCAGCAATACTAAATTTATTATGAAATCAATTCAATTAAAAAAGGAATAATTTGCGCAAATGCTGAATAGAAATACAGAATAATTAACATTTTGTACACATACCCGGAGAATATTGAACCTGAGCATGAGAATTAATTCCTGGCAATAAGGAACAGATAAAAGTATCTGCATTCATTTGGAATGATTTTAGATCATTTGCTCTTCCCATTAGCACTTCCTGCCACAGAATCATTCACAGTTTTTCAAGAAAAGATAAATAATTTTTATTCGAAATAAAAATTGTTAAAACCACACAACAAAGCATATATATATATATATATATATTCATTATATTAGAGAAAATCCAAAGTACTGTGGCATTGGATCCAAAGAGTACTTACTGTGAAGTCACGGTCATTTTTCCCAGTAAAAAGTAACTGCGCAGATCAGAGCCATTGATCTTTTTGCACATGCATGCAGCAGCACTGGTGAAAATTAACCAGAGCCCGCGTACGCTTATTATTTAATTATATTTTCTTGTTTTTCAAACTTTCCATTTTCATTCAAGAAAAGTAACCTAGTTACTGTCATTTTCTCAATGCTACACTAATAAAAGTTATTTGCATGTTAACACTCTAGACTACTTTTTGGATTGTTTGGTCAAAAAAGACTTGTTGGATCACAATATCAATCAAAAAATTTGATTTGTCTCTAACCAACCAAAACATACAGATAAAATATACAAATTTAATCGATTCAACATGCTTGGTTACGTGGTTTGATATTCCTTAGATTTGGTTAGGTAAACTTACAATCTTTCTCCTATAACACTTGATGGAATCGAAGTAACCAATTACCAAAAAAAAAAAAAAGAAAAGTCGGGGGTGGTGATTATTGATTATTTGTAACCTTGGAAAGGAGAACATTGATGCCTGCGTGTTTGTTATCCCAACCAAACTCATTAATGGTGTCTCCAGCTCTCAATACCACCTCGTTCCGAACTATATACTCTTTGTATTCTCTCCTCCTTGATGCTTTGTGTAACCATGCCGCACCCCATAGCAATTCATCCTACACGTACACCACGTCTATATAATCTTTAAATCATACTGGAGTAGCCGGGGCCGGAGAGACGTGAGTTCGAACACACACCCAATGTAATTTTTATTTTTAATATATATGTGTGTGTGTGTGTGTGTGTGTGTGTGTGTGTGTGATTTTCTTGCTTGTAATAAGATTAGTAGTTATAGATAAGGTAATGGATTAATTAAGAATACCTGGAAACCATTGACATCGCAGTAAAAAGGGCAGGCCGCATACTGTAGGCTTGAAGTGTAAGGACCTCGGTGCCTGTCTGCAAACTCGAACACCTACACCAACAATATTTGTAATATGTAATCGCTAACAAAAACTCGATTTTTTCAATTTATTACGAATATGTTATTATAAATTAAGACTTCGATTTTATTCAATGATTATTAGGTGGTTTATTTATTCAAAAATACGTGCAAATATGGATTGCCCAAATATTAATTAATATTGTTATTTCCAAAAATAGTATTCGAAATTCCATTTATATAAAGTTAATTTTATTAATATTTTATATTATAAATAATTATTAAAGCCTGATTTTAAGGAAATGAATTAATAGAAAATATAAGAAAGTTATGTTCTTGTATATATATAGATTTGTCGACATAGGAAAAGCAAACGACAATGTTCACTTACTTTAATTGCGCGATTCAAAAGAAGGTTCGAGTAGGCGGGACTTCGTGAACGGAATACGATGGAGGCGGCGGCTAGCGCGGCGGCTGTCTCTCCAGCCACGTCGGAGCCAGGGTGGTTGGCGTCAACCTTATACGCAGTTCTCAGGGTGTCCATATCCTCAGGTCTTTCCCAGCAGCTGTGGTCCGACGACGGGTCTCCCACCTGCACATATACGACGCCTTCGTGTGCTGTGGCCTTCAGTAAGTAATCGGTGGCCCATTTCAGGGATGCCACAGCGTTGTTCAGCTCCCCGGCGACCCGCATGTTCCTGCCGAAGTCTATGATGCTCCACGACAACAATGTGGCGGTGAACGCCATGGGGAAACCGAACTTGACGTTGTCCCCGGCGTCGTAGTATCCTCCAGTCAAATCAACCTGAATGCAGCGAAAGGAATTTTTTCAGAAAAATCATCTCCATAGATGTACAGTAGATCAGTTAGATGTTCAGAAGTGTGACGAATCTTACTCCGGCGGAGGCACCGTCATGCATTGCGGAGTCTCTGCGCCACCGGATGCGTTGGTTTGGGGGGAGTTTGCCCGAGCGCTGGCCTTCGAAGAAAAGAATGCTTTTGTGGAGTGCGTCGCGGTAGTCGTGACCAGCAGCGGCGGCGGAGTGGTGGTGAAGGAAGGAGAGGAGGAGGAGGAGGAGGATGACGGCGGTGGAGAATGATCGGTGATTTGCCGGGAATTGGGGAGGATTTAGCGCCATTTGGCTCAGCACACAAGTAAGGAATGATCAGAGTAACCGCTTTATTATATAGTACACTCGGGGTCATAGGATTCTTAGGGAAGGACGAATGGGAAACTGACAGCTGGCGAATCGTGATTGGATGAAGTATAGATACCAATGAGAGGTGAAATTGATTGGTCCCAGATCGTTTGACCGTTTGACGTGAACCAACGGTATAAATATTAATTGTTTTCGGTTATTTATTTATTTTATTTTTTTAAAAAAATGTATGTAATTATATTTTATAAATTACAATTAAAATTAAACCTATTTTCAACTTCAACAAGAATAATTTGTTATATATTTTCGGAATGGAAATGAAATTCTACTGCAGATTTGGAAATATGTTAATTTAAATCTTAAGGTAAAAAAAAAATCAATAATTATTTTTTCTCCATTCTACTTTTTTTTTATATCATTTAATTTGTTCTTCGTTGAATTATTAGTATTAATTTAGAGCATATATCAATATGTTCATATGTTGTTATAATATATATTTTATATATCCATCTTTTGTTACTTAAATCCATGTGAGCTAATTTTTTTTAATCAATATTCTATTTACAAGTGAAATATAATGATGAATTATAAAAATTTTGTTTATATATGTTGAATTAAAATGTGAAAATAGAGTGGCACTTATTAGTGAACAATTATAACAAAAATTCTAACGCTCCAAATTAGCAACTTTTTGTTTATTTACAAGAATTTTATATATAAAAAAAATTAAAGAACGTTTAAATTTTCGTATAACCTCGTATTTGAAAATCCTGGATACGCCCCTGAGAATAACCACACAATATTGTCATGAGATAGAAAACAACCATATCATACTTTAATTTATCTAACAAAAAATATAATTAGAAATATTTCTAGAACTTTTCAAATAAAAAACATATGTTTGGTAATTTATTTCACAAATTTTTTACACGGCTAGAGTGGACTAGTTTAATTTTTATTGAAACATATTTTCTAAAAAAATTATATTTCTTGAAACATTTTTTTTAATGAGTTGCCAATAATAATAAATTTAAATATCGTTTGATGACAAAAATAATAATAATTTAAAATTTATTAATTTAGGTTTTTTCCTTTTTTGGAGGGTTTTTGTTCATCCATACATGCAAACTGCATGCAACGGCCACCATCACCATTAAATTTTTCAACGGTGACTTAAAACTGTATGCAGTGCATCATTTTAACTATATCATATGATAAAGATGAAAAGATGGTCTTGTACCTCTATCCATATATCGATTTATCGATAATAAACGCACGTGTTTTTTTTTATTCAGACTGACAGATCAATATATTGCATCACATGAAAAATATATGCCAATGTGTCGATGTATTTAACCAGTACTTGTCAATAGAACAAGCAGTCGATATAAAAAAATCAGATTATCCGAAATAGGTTACGTAAACGCCGAATATATGTTCTCAAATTTAATTATTCTGTTTTTTAAAATAAATAATATATATATTCTTCATGTATTAAACCTAATATATATGCGTGTATTAATTTGAAAAATGTATGAAATGTATAGATGGAAGGGAGTGTTTGGAATTATCCTTGATAGGAAGCATGATGGGAGACGGTGTGGGCAAAAGGTTGCATGTGCATGCATGGGGCTTCAGAGGATGGGTTTTGGTTGGGTCCTCTACAAAATAATAACACTAGTTTGAACAAATTAATTTGTGGGCGTGTCAAGCATGACGGGTGCCGAAATGTGAGTAAAACACGTAAAATCTAACTTATTTTCAAGTTATTGTGAGTTCTACTTTGACCGTCAGTTATAATTTTCTAGGTTAATAATCAAAAAACAAAGGAATCTAATTGATGGCGGTTATAAAAGCTGGCATGGGAGATTCAACAAAAGACAATAGAATCAACTTTATCATTATGCATAATTGAAGGTGAACATAAATTTGTTAAAGTAGATGTCTTACAAGTCAACAGTTGGCTAGTGAATTTATAGATTCAAGTGTAATAAACAATCTTTATTTTAATATAATTTAACTTTTTATAGTTTCATTTGGCTTTATATGTATACTAATGCAATCAGCATAGATAAAGTTCTTGATTATACTTTAATACGAATTAATCGTAATTCGATCTTGAAACTCATTTGTAAACACTGTATATTCTTAATTCGTTCCTAGTCGATTCAGCCGCCTAAAAATAAGGATAAAGGCCGCTTGAGGTTGAGACTAACATATGTGATGTTGTGTACAGTGTTTCGTGGTAAGGACATAAAGATGCCCAATCATGCAGATGAGTATCATACGATGATTGTACCGAACATCCCTCCCTCGGACTTTCCAAGTGTTTATCATTCATTGAGATAAAAAGTCTGTGGTTGTGATTGTACATAATTAGTCCTTAAACCCGAGACAACACTGAGGCTCTACATACTAGGATTGTACTTTGACTCGTTTACTGACTCCGTGAGGGTCACAAGGTGGCGATGTTGGGTGCAATTGCGACATATGTAGGAGCCAATGAATTGTAGTCGGGAATTCATCGCTCACCTACGGGTGTGGATATCCCATGTGATCTATCGAAATAATAGTGCATGAAATCTCTGACCAAAGTGTGAGATGTACATTAGAGAAAGAGTTCTCTAGTTGTGCATGCGATGACACTATGAATATTTCATGATTGTATCACATAGCTATCGAATCTAATATGCAACCCTCAATGAACTAATGGTTGCAGATTCGATCGGGATATATTAGATGAAATAACCGTAATTTACGTTAATCATAATTGATTAGTTCTTGCAAACACTATCAGTGATAATCAGGGAATCATGAGACTATGCTACTGGACGCTCTTACCATGATTTGATGGTTTTAATTAGAAAATAATTTCTGATATTCTAATGACCAAATGTTGGTGCATGAAATGTGGCAAATTGGGGTAAGCCTGAATAAAATAAAATGTCCTGAATCACAAAGAGTTGTGAACTCACGACTAGCTGAGCCATTGAGGGTCACACAAGCACTGGATCATTTGTTCCCGTGGAGAGAATAAATTCAAGAAGTTGAATTTATATAAAAATATGATATAGTAAATTCAAGGGTTGAATTTATGATAATTAAATTTTGAGAAAATAAATTCAAGTAGTTTAATTTATGATATTTAAAATTTGGAGAGAATAAGTTCAAGGAGTTGAATTTATAAAATTTGAAAATTTAATTATTCAACTCAAAAGTTGAGTTTATTAAAGATTAAATTAAATATAGTGAGAATTATGTTTAATGGACTTGTAGGAGTACAAGTCCAACATACTAAATAATTAAAATTTTTAGTTGACTTTGATTAATTAATTAAACTAGTTGGACTAATTCAATTAATTAATTAAGCTTATTAATATTAATTAAGAGGTCTAAATCTATATTTATGGATATTAGGTCTTGGAGGCATGTTTTAAAATATGAGACAAGAAACTCTGCCACCATCACTTCAAGAATTTCGAAAATTCACTCCTCCCATAGCCTCCAAATTTTTGGCCACCACCTTGAATGATTTCAAGGGTTTTGAGCCGCCTATCGTTTTAATTAATCTCTACGCAAAACTTTATCTAAATTTCTAGTGCAATATAGAAGAGAAACATTTGTTCTAGTCGTGGACCTTGAAAGGAGGTTGTAGATCAGAAATTAATATATTGTGTGTATCATAAGTTAGTGTTGTGCTCTGGTGTTGTCAACACAAGCGCTCAACATGCAGCGGAAATTAATTATTGATGCACAAGTATAACATGAATAAATAGAGTCCAGATTTAAATTATGCAAAAGTATGAATACTTGTGCAATGCCGCATGACAAAAAATTTACTAGAAAAATATGTAAATCATTTACAGAAAACAATACTGTGAGATTAACAAAACTAAATTCCTTGACACTCAAAAGAATTAAAATGCATCAAAAACTCAAAACAAATACTAGATGCATAAAACAAACACGTATTGCTTAAAACCAAACGAAACCACTCTTCGATCAGCACTCTGCGTCAGTATTGTTCTTCGAGTGTTGGCAATACCAATCAGCAACACGAAAAGTATGTGAATCAATCACACAAATTCTTCACAAGAAATTCTTCAATTCTGAAGTCAGTGTATGTTCAGAAAAACTCCAGCAGCTTTCTGCGCTGCAAAATGATCACCCGATCAAGTCGGCTTTAGTGATCCGACGGTGCCGAGTAAAAGCTTCTCTTCAAAATACACTCGGCTTTCGTATTTTCCTTTTATGCAAGAACTCCTCTGCCGACCTTCCCAAAGACTCACACCAAAAGACTCACCAAAAATCTCCTACAAAAGTGATCATCCGATCACAGAAAACTTCAGCAGTTGCACAAAAAAGTGATCACTCGATCACATAAATACTACAGAGCAAATATATGTTGGATCTTGTGATTTTCTCTCTATGAAAAGCCCTCCCGTCCAACTCTCTGAAAAGTCCCTTAGACGGCTGTAAGACACTCTATATTTATATCTCATGCTTGACCTAATAGAAACAAGATTTTCATTAGATTTAAAATTCTTTTAAACAAGAATAAAATATCTTTGAGATAAAAATAATATTAAAAACAAATTATATAATATCTAGAGATAAATCAACCAAGATATTATCACCTAGAAATAAATCAAGCAAAATCTCATAATCTAGAAATAAATCAAGCAAGATCTTATAATCTAGAAAGACAAAATCTTAAATCGATAATATCAATTTAGCAAAAAATAATAAAGGAATAAAATATTCTTTTCAGACCTGATTCGAAAATCAAAGAAATGATTTTGAAGAAAATGTTCGTAGGGATTTACAACAAGAGCTACGTTCGCTTATATCGGAGTAGTTGGAGCCAAATGAAAATTGTTCACTAAAGGTATATATTAAACCTCTTATGAATGTTTATTCTATTTAAACCATACGAGTGTCGAAAAATTTTGATTGTCAAAATAAAATTTTAAAACTCTCGCTGCGATTTGGACACGAGAAAACGATAATCCAACAAAATTTACAACTAGAATGAGATAAAAGTTGGAAATCTTGGAATAATCTAGCAAACTGTAAATGATAATCTGAAATTTACAATGAAAATCGAAATAAAACTAGAATTTAGAGCTATGAAATTTGTAGAACGCTGCAGAATTTGCTGTGTTGATTGTTCGAGTGACCTTTCTGCCTGGTTCCTCGAGTTTTGTTGCTTGGTTCTTGCATCCGATTCCCCAACTGTTGCCCCTCNTTACTGAAATAAATTATTATAATATTTTTATTGAATGAAAGAAAGAGTATTTTTTACGTCTACTGAAATGATCTAGGTGTTTACTATAAAAAGTTTTATGTATTATTTTATAGCATAAATAATATATAAATGACGAAGAACAATAATTACGATTGTAATATGATATTTGAGTCGGTGTATTTATATTGTTATTAAAATTTTAATTTTTATAAAGTGGCAAACTCTTTATCTGTTATATAATTAAAACTGATAACATAATCTATAGAAAATATGAAAAATTATATTTTTGATTTTGTAATTTGCATGATTTTCGTTTTTATCTTGTTATCAGTCAATTCACTGAGTTGATCTATTAATTTGCATTTTTTTCAATTTAAGTATTTCATCAGAATGCTACGTAACACTGAAAAATGGTGACACAAAACTCAAATATACTAATGTGGCGTCGTACATTGCTTAAAAAATATGTAAAATAGTTGACTAAAACGGTAAATTAATTAATAACAAGACCAAAATAATGTGCAACTCAGAAGATCGAAATTGTAAATTTCAATAACTACAACACCATATATTGATAGATATAAAAACAAATCAATCTATTCGCGAGCTACTCGGAGCCCGTCTCGAGAAGAAACTCGTTTGAGACCGTTCATTAAATTTATCGAGCCGAGCTCGAGCTCAAATATTTTATTGAGCTGAGCTCGAACTTACGAATGTTCCTCTCGTAAGGCTCGTGAGCTCGAGCCATAACTCGAACTTGAGTATGAGTTTGAGCTCAACTAGGTTTTTGAGCTAGTTTGTTGGGCCATTAATTTTTGTCACACATTATTTTATTGAGATGTAAATTATTGAAATCCTATAAAACGAGAATCATGCATCTTAAGTTCTCATATATTAATTGGTGTTTTGGCTAAAAATACTCGACGAGCTCGAAAACGAGTTTGTTTAACAAGCTCGAAAACGAGTCTGCTTAACAAACCGAGTTGAGTCAGACTCGTTAAATATGATAAATAAGCTATTAACGAATCGAGCTTGAACTATTCGCGAGCTTAGTAATCTTCAAACGAATTGAACTTAAACTTAATTATAAAAACTCGAAAATGTAATGCCTGAAGTGAATATCACAAGTTGTTGATTTAGTAACATGAGATTACTAAATAATTAACGATTTTTAAAGAATGAAATATGACACGTTTTGGTCATATGAAGTCCAAATGATCTGAAATTTGGATATAACTTAGAAAACTCAAAGATATAGAAGTTTCATGTTTTGAGTTTTGGAATATTTGATCGTTTGGCTGGTCCAAAAGGATATACCGGTGTTAAAATGTTTAATATTTTATAAATGTAATATATTATTTTATTAATATAATATAATATATTATAATATTAAAAATAAAAAAAATAACAAAAAAATAAATAAATGTTGAGTCGGTGGAATTCATTGAATTTCCACCACAGTGATTGAGATTGACGAGAGACAGAGGCAAGAACGAGAGAGAAAGAAAAATACAGTTTTGAATTTTCTTTTCGATCGTACGACTTATCGGTTTATCCAATCGACGAACCGACTTCAGTTCTGGGATCGTTGACACGAGGTCTTCGATTTGATGTATAAATTTTATAGTTTTGGTGATGTTTGAAATTCATCGATTTTTGGAATAAATCCGATAAATTGTTAAATCGTACGGAAATTGAAGATTGTTGAATAGTGTATGATTTTAACGAAGTAGAGATGATTATAGTGGTGTTATTTTGAATTATTCCCAATTTATTATGATTAGGGATTTTTAATCGTTGGATTGAGATTGGAGCGTTGTTTGTAAGTTGTTATTAATTCTGATTATATATTCGGAGTCTATGAAGTATATGCTACATGTTGATATAAAGTTTTCCTAATTTGACGGATGTTGTAAAATAGCCTATTATTTGAAGTTAATTAATTAGTGTGTATTTGATGTTAGTATGGTGAAATAAAATACACCGAAATATTAATTGTTGAACGATAAGAATTTATAATCGAGTTGTAGATTTTGTTGAATTAATTGTTGTTGGGCTATTTGCTGTGCTATATTGAGGTTGTTATAATTGTGTTGATACGGTGACAATGATCTGATAATTGTTGTTGAATTATTTAGATACATCACGAGCCTCGGGATCAAAGAAATAGCCAGATTTTATATATACTCGATTATCAGGTACGTGTTGACGTACGAGCATATGTTGTTATTGTTTAGTATTGATGAATACTATTGTGTTGAACGATGATAAATCACTGGTATTGAGTGATTTGATATTATATATGTTGTTGTTTATTATCGTTGATATTGTTGGCTGTCGTTTGTTGGGAGACGTCACGTTGATGTTGTTCGTTCGACGATATTGCTGTCGCCGGTGTTGGGGTGCGACATATCGTCGATGTTGTTGTTGCAGTAGTATGGGAGTGATGACGTTGATATCTTTGGTGGTTGGATTGTCCAGAGACAGCAAAGGGAGTATTTCTGTTATCATTCCAATTATATTTTATATTGTTGATAATATAACTGTTATGTATTACGATGATGATTGTTGTGTATGCTCACCTTTTGGGGGCTGTTTCTGTTGGACAGGTTACAGGACTATGCCGTGAGACAGGATAGTGGTGAAGGGCTAGGTGTGTCTAGTCAAACAGTCCTGTAGTTGATAGTAGATAGAAACAGTATAGTTATTGTCTTACTTGAGTTGTATGTGTGTATGTATTATACTGTTTCTGCTGCATTGACGTAGATAGTGTGGTGATTGCACTATTTTGTCGTATATGCATTATATTATTACGTCGTTGAAAAGAAAAATTTTATGCATATGACGTCACATGTTGTATGATTACGTGGCGAGGTTTGGGGTGCCACAAGTGGTGGTATCAGAGCATATGTTAGATGTCTGGGATGGTTAGGAGATGGGTTTGTGATGAGGGAGTTGGATGGCGATATTATTTGCGTGTGTCTGTGCATTTGACTTGTTTTTGATGATTTCTTGGTATGATTGATTGTTCTTTAGTTGCGTGTGCTTTCGTGCGAAAGGTGTGCTAATGATTACTGGATTGTAATTGTTAAATATTATGATTAACAATTTAATTTCCAGTGATGGCAGCTAGAGAACAGGTACATCCACGCGAGGAAACGAACGAGGTTGACAGTGGGTTTGGGCAGATGAATCCATTGCCACCTCCTCCTATGGGACAGGCACCTGCAGATCAGCCTTTATTGCCTGGTGAGTTGACTTTGGCACAGTTCAGCAGTTATCTTCCGCCGAGATTTGATAGCTCTGAGACTGGCGAGCGAGCATATGAGGGGATTGAGAGGATAGAGCAGATATTTGTGACTGCACCGTGTGCTAGGTCTGCTTGGTTACGATTGGCTACATTTCAGCTTTCGCGGAATGTATTATTATGGCGGCAGACGACTGAGGCCGGATTGAGAGCTCAGGGTCGTACTATTGATTGGGATGTGTTTCGGTCTCGTTTTCTTGATAAATATTTTTCTATAGCAGCCAGGCAACAGAAAGAGAAAGAATTTGAAGATTTGAGACAGGGTAGTATGTCTGTTGCTGAGTATGAGACTCGATATTTTGCATTGCTGAAATATGTGCCACACGTTGCTACGAATGTTCATGCTAAGATGAGACACTTCTTGAAAGGGTTGAAGTTAGAGTTATTTGATCGTGTGCAATCAAATAACCCAGTATCATTTGAGGATGCAGTGACAAGAGCTGAGATGGCTGAGTTGGTGATGCAGGAGTATGGGGCTCAGGGACGATTATCAGAGCCGACTAGGGAGTCATTGCGACCACAGAGACAGTCCTTTAAATATTAGAAGGGTTCATCTTCTTCAGCAGCATCATCTGGGAAGCGCCGATTTGATTCACGACGTGTTGAGAGTCGTGGGAGCAGTTCTCAGTCTGTTCAAGGGCAGAGAGGGGAGTCCAGAGCAGTGAGATGTTTTCGTTGTGGGGGACCTCACTTGATCAGACAGTGCACACAGACCGAAATCACCTGTTTTGAGTGTGGTGGTGTTGGCCATATAGCGAGACAGTGTCCTAGCCGTGAGGGACAGCGAGAGCCCAGGAGTGATAGAGGTAGACCCTCAGAGAGAGGAGGACGACAGCCTCAGCAGTTTACACCACGACCTTCTGGAGGACAACCACGTAGACAGGGAGCTGGTCCGCCTCAGGCACAGGTGTATGCGTTGACACGGGAGCAGGCAGAGGAGGCACGAGAAGAGATGATAGTGGGTAAGTGTTATTTATGTTCTTATCCTGCTTATATTCTTGTTGATACAGGTGCTTCGCATACATTTATATCGAAGAGGTTTGTGGTTGAGCATCATATGCGCTCGTCTCCATTGTCTATGCCTCTTTCTGTTTCGACACCCTCTGGAGTTGATATATCGGTGGTATCGATGATATCAGATGGTATTATTTCTTATGAGGGCTATGAGTTGAGATCTGATATGATTATTCTAAAGATGACTGATTTTGATTGTATTGTGGGAATTAATGTGTTGAGGAGATATTGTGCGACTGTTGATTGTTATCAGCGAGTAGTATATTTTTACACCGATGAGAAATAGCGTTGGACATTTTATGGGAAGGGTTCTCGTCCTCGTGTTCCGTTGGTATCTGCTATCCGGATGTCTCGGTTATTGGAGCATGGCCATGAGGGTTATCTTATTTATGCTGTAGATGTGACAGAGAAGAAGAAGGAGGTGGGAATAGAGGAGATACCTGTAGTTGCTGAGTTTGCTGATGTATTTCCTGATGAGATTCCAGGCTTCCCACCAGTCCGTGAGGTGGAGTTTGGGATTGAGTTGATGCCAGGTACTTCTCCTATTTCTCGTGCTCCTTACAGAATGGCACCAGCAGAGTTGAGAGAGTTGAAAGCCCAGTTGCAGGACTTGCTGGACAAGGGATACATTCGTCCTAGTGTATCGCCTTGGGGTGCACCAGTCTTATTTGTAAGAAAGAAAGATGGAACGATGCGGCTTTGTATTGACTATCGACAGCTGAATAAGGTAACGATTAAGAATATTGATGATTTGTTTGATCAGTTGCAGGGAACCTCAGTATATTCGAAGATTGATTTGAGGTCAGGATATCATCAGATACGAGTTAGAGAGGAGGATATTCAGAAGACAGCATTCAGGACCAGATATGGGCATTATGAGTTTTTAGTTATGCCGTTTGGGTTGACGAATGCTCCAGCTGTGTTCATGAGTTTGATGAATAGAGTATTTCAGCCTTATCTCGATCGGTTTGTTATTGTGTTTATTGATGATATATTGATATATTCCAGGAGTGAGGCTGAGCATGTTGGGCATTTACGTTCAGTATTACGGGTACTGCGAGATAGACAGTTGTATGCCAAACTCAGTAAATGTGAGTTTTGGTTGGATCGAGTGGTCTTCTTGGGTCATGTTATATCGAGAGATGGGATTTCTGTTGATCCAACGAAGGTCGAAGCAGTGTTGCAGTGGTCAGCACCTACATCTGTACCAGAGATCCGTAGTTTCTTGGGTTTAGCAGGTTATTATCGTCGATTTATCGAGGGATTTTCAAAGATTGCTAGACCTTTGACACAGTTGACTCAGAAAGGTGTGCGATTTCAGTGGTCTGAAGCATGTGAGAGGAGTTTTCAGGAGTTGAAGCACCGACTGACGACCGCACCGGTGTTATCAATCCCAACAGAAAATGAAAGGTTTGTTGTTTATACTGATGCATCATCACATGGTTTGGGATGTGTTTTGATGCAGGATCGACATGTTGTGGCATATGCCTCGAGACAGCTGAAACCACACGAAACTAGGTACCCTGTGCATGATTTGGAGTTAGCAGCCATTATCTTTGCCTTGAAGATATGGCGACACTATTTATATGGTACCTCGTTTACGATTTATACGGATCATAAGAGTTTGAGATTTTTGTTTACTCAGACAGAGTTGAATATGAGGCAGAGACGGTGGTTAGA
>NC_133317.1:8951169-8969489 GCF_012295235.1 Primulina huaijiensis | reverse complement strand
CGAGCTTAGTAATCTTCAAACGAATTGAACTTAAACTTAATTATAAAAACTCGAAAATGTAATGCCTGAAGTGAATATCACAAGTTGTTGATTTAGTAACATGAGATTACTAAATAATTAACGATTTTTAAAGAATGAAATATGACATGTTTTGGTCATATGAAGTCCAAATGATCTGAAATTTGGATATAACTTAGAAAACTCAAAGATATAGAAGTTTCATGTTTTGAGTTTTGGAATATTTGATCGTTTGGCTGGTCCAAAAGGATATACCGGTGTTAAAATGTTTAATATTTTATAAATGTAATATATTATTTTATTAATATAATATAATATATTATAATATTAAAAATAAAAAAAATAACAAAAAAATAAATAAATGTTGAGTCGGTGGAATTCATTGAATTTCCACCAAAGTGATTGAGATTGACAAGAGACAGAGGCAGGAACGAGAGAGAAAGAAAAATACAGTTTTGAATTTTCTTTTCGATCGTACGACTTATCGGTTTATCCAATCGACGAACCGACTTCAGTTCTGGAATCGTTGACACGAGGTCTTCGATTTGATGTATAAATTTTATAGTTTTGGTGATGTTTGAAATTCGTCGATTTTTGGAATAAATCCGATAAATTGTTAAATCGTACAGAAATTGAAGATTGTTGAATAGTGTATGATTTTAACGAAGTAGAGATGATTATAGTGGTGTTATTTTGAATTATTCTCAATTTATTATAATTAGGAATTTTTAATCGTTGGATTGAGATTGGAGAGTTGTTTGTAAGTTGTTATTAATTCTGATTATATATTCGGAGTCTACGAAGTATAGGCTACATGTTGATATAAAGTTTTCCTAATTTGACGGATGTTGTAAAATAGCCTATTATTTGAAGTTAATTAATTAGTGTGTATTTGATGTTAGTATGGTGAAATAAAATACACCGAAATATTAATTGTTGAAAGATAAGAATTTATAATCGAGTTGTAGATTTTGTTGAATTAATTATTGTTGGGCTATTTGCTGTGCTATATTGAGGTTGTTATAATTGTGTTGATACGGTGACAATGATCTGATAATTGTTGTTGAATTATTTAGATACATCACGAGCCTCGGGATCAAAGAAATAGCCAGATTTTATATATACTCGATTATCAGGTACGTGTTGACGTACGAGCATATGTTGTTATTGTTTAGTATTGATGAATACTATTGTGTTGAACGATGATAAATCACTGGTATTGAGTGATTTGATATTATATATGTTGTTGTTTATTATCGTTGATATTGTTGGCTGTCGTTTGTTGGGAGACGTCACGTTGATGTTGTTCGTTCGACGATATTGCTGTCGCCGGTGTTGGGGTGCGACGTATCGTCGATGTTATTCGTTCAACGATATTGCTGTCGCCGGAGTAGGGGTGCGACGTATCGTTGATGTTATTCGTTCGACGATATTGCTGTCGCCGGTGTTGGGGTGCGACGTATCGTCGATGTTGTTGTTGCAGTAGTATGGGAGTGATGACGTTGATATCGTTGGTGGTTGGATTGTCCAGAGACAGCAAAGGGAGTATTTCTGTTATCATTCCAGTTATATTTTATATTGTTGATAATATAACTGTTATGTATTACGATGATGATTGTTGTGTATGCTCACCCTTTGGGGGCTGTTTCTGTTGGACAGGTTACAGGACTATGCCGTGAGACAGGATAGTGGTGAAGGGCTAGGTGTGTCTAGTCAAAGAGTCCTGTAGTTGATAGTAGATAGAAACAATATAGTTATTGTCTTACTTGAGTTGTATGTGTGTATGTATTATACTGTTTCAGCTGCATTGACGTAGATAGTGTGGTGATTGCACTATTTTGTCGTATATGCATTATATTATTACGTCGTTGAAAAGAAAAATTTTATGCATATGACGTCACATTTTGTATGATTACGTGGCGAGGTTTGAGGCGCCACAAATGTAGCTCGAGCGTGACGTATATATTGTCGGCTATTGTAAACACAATTTAACTGGATTAGTTTATAATTTTTAAAAAAATAGCATTAATTGCAAACGGTCTCAGACGCTATCATTGGATAATCAAAGGGTCCAAATGTGAATAACCGTCGTAAATTAAGAACCTCAGAGCTAGTTCATCAGAGAAGCTGCAAAAATGGAAGAACGAACTGGAGATGATTCCGCGTCTCCAATCTCCCAGCAAACAGGTGAAGCTCAAGATTCTTCGTAAATTTCTCTCCGTCTCGATTGTTTGTGTCATTTGATTGTTCTTAGATTCGAAATAAGTGTCAAATTTGCTGACATTTGTGGATTTTGATGTTGTGTTAGGGATTTACTTATTTTAATTCTCCTGAGATTCAACAGTTTCCGACGATGATGAGATAGACTACTCCTCGAAGCCTGAATTTTACGGCCCAGAACTTGACGAGAATGATGAGATTTGGGCTCGGAAACAAAGAAGAGGTCATACTTCTGATGCTGTTCTCAGTTGCCCAGCTTGCTTTACTACCTTGTGTTTAGATTCTCAAAGGTATGTTCATTTTCCTCCACGTTCAGAAAATAAAGTTTTTCTTCTCTATATTTGGATTCCACGTTTCTCAGAAATCCAAGTTGGGAAGTAGAAAAGAATTCCTGGTGTCTTCTTTCGTTTCTTGTTTGATTTTCTTGTTTTATATGCAAACTTTGTGTAAATTGTTTCTTTTATATTTGATGCTCTGGTAGAAGATTCAACTGTGTATTAATGTATTATGGTGGATGTGAAGATACTCGAGTAGGGGAGGAGAAGGGGAATGATTTGTGGATTTTTGGGCTGGAACATTCACTTTTATGATTATGTATAAAAATCTTAATTTTTTTCTATTGAGAGGCTGACCCTATGGTTTTTCCTAAACTGTCATCCTTGAAGCACATGGATTTTCACAATCCAGTAACTTTGACGCCATAGTTTTGAGAACAATTTGAGTAAATCATTATGTTAGGTGTTGAAGAGGTCTACATGTTAGATTTTAACTTGCGCTACCTTGTTCCAGTTGGTGGCAATAAAATTAGGCGACGTTTTACTAATGATAACTTAGTACAAGACAGAATCTCTGTGAGTTTTGTGATATATTTATCTTCTTTAGTTACACAGCAGGTCAACCATTTTTGGATTTGGCAAAGTCACAGGTTATTGGCTAGGTGGTTACCTACAAGGATGAGAAAAAGATACTTGACTTGTATGTTCATAAAGAAGATATTCCTAATAGTGAACAGAATTGCAGCCTGACTATTTTGTTGTGGTTCTCTTGACTATATTCCATGCGGTGAAAACTCCGAGCCGTAGTTCTACAATGATTGCCGCATTGTTGGGGATGTATATGATATCGGTGTTCAACAATCAGGTTTAAGTTTAACTGGGTAGTGAAAATGAACCAAGCTCAAGTATGCCATGTGAGTATTTTAGAACGATTAATTGATTAATGATTTTACGGAATGAATGATCCTTAGCATGAGCACATCACCTAATATTGGCGTAGGGCACACAAGTCAAGTCGAGCTCGAGTATCATACCACTCGAGCTCGACTCGATTTAAATTTTGTAGGTTCGAGTTCGACTTGAACTGTATTGAGTATTCAATTTCAAACTCGAGCTCGACTCACGAAAATATTGAGTTATTCAAGCTCGTGATCGAAAAGCTCTAAAGTATATGTAGCATAATGGAGCTCGAGCTTGAAAAATTTTAGGTTATTTTAATTTAGAGTTGTATATACAAAAATACCCTTAAATTATATATACCTTCTAAAATATATATGTGTGTGCGTGCGTGTGTGTATTCTTGTAGCTCGCAAGAAACAATGAAAACTGGAACTCGACTCGAGCTCAATCAAATTAAGCTCGAGTCGAGTTTTAACCGAGCCACTCATGGTAGATTGACTCATTGCACCCCCGTATTGGCGTCAGTTACTTTTTAGGAATATATTACAAATATATCAAGGTTCTTCCTTCTGGTATACTTCTCTTCGTTTGTGTTATCTGCTTTTTCTGAAAATTTTATATCTCTGCCAAATTTTCGATCGTTCCTCTTAAGTTTATTGTAACCCTAATGTGCAATTCTGAAGGATATTACAAGCAACTGGTGACCTTTTTCTGATTGCAAACTCTGTAGGCACGAAAAAATCGTCACCCGGTACCGAGCAATATTTGTAGTAAATTGCAAGATAACAGAAGAAGCAACGCAACCAGGAAGCAAGCGTAAAAGAAACAGAAGAGGATCTGAGACGGAAGCAGCTGCTGAAACGTTTAAAAATGTGTGTTGCTCAGTTTGTTCCACAAAAGTGGGAGTGATTGATGAAGATGAGATTTATCATTTCTTCGACGTCCTTCCAAGTGAGGCATGACTTGTTCTCTACTAGACATAGTTTTCCTCTTTGCCTTTCTAAATCTTTTGTCGGAATAGTGAGTTAGCATGTGTCAAATTTGAGTTACATTTTATGTGTACAAGAGTCCGTTTGGTTTGAGAAATTAATGGACAAAAAACACTTTTTAAATATAGTGTTTGGTTATTAAACATTTTTTAAAAAAAATTATTTTTTTAGAAATTAGAATTTTTTATTTTTAGACTTTTGCTTCTTACTTTTCAAAAATAAAAATACAAATATTTTGGGCAAACTTTTAATAGCTGTCATCCTCAAACATAACTTTTTCCTTAACTCTCTATTCTTCCAAATGTTTGTTTTAGCACTTTAATCATTTAAATTTTTCAAAAATATCATCAATTTTCATAATTATAGTATGTGATATTGTTAAACCTATCGAGCATGTTCTTAAATACATATAACCCAAGGACATGCAACTACACAATGTTTCCAGTCTATGTATCATATTTCGGATGTTTGATTTTTTTTAATGGTTCACCATGCTTCTGTATAATAAATTAAACCGTTTACCTCTTTGATCAGAGTGTCGTTGGATTGTATCCATCGGGTTATATAGATTGCTCCTCACAGTTCAATCACACAGTCGCAACAGATCATTCCTGACGTAAATTTATTTTACAGCACCTAACACGACTTTGTTTTGTTTCCTATCTCAGGGTGTATGATAAAGTGATTCAGTTTGAAATAATACATGAAATGGACAGTAAGAATTGGTCTTTTTATTCAAACTTACAATTTATTAATACATAGTAACATCTAGTAGGAGAGGAAGAAGTTGTTTAACTACCCATAATAGCCGTAATTACAACATACATACAATAAAGAAAACTATTACAAGTGGTTGAATAATGTCTTCATATTCCTTCTATCTTGGTATATATAGAAGTCTTGGTGGATTTGAAATCCAAACTTAAATTCTTGTGAATTATTCTGTCAGTTGTAGTCGACATCATTTTGTGAGCGTTGGTCCTTTCAACCACTAGTTAGTGGCTTGTCTTTATGGTAGTTGAGTGGTTCGTTCATCTTCCGCTAGTTAGCGTAATCTTCTTTTAGTGGTGGTTAATTCTCCATTAATGGAGTTGTTGGACTACATGTCTGTTTTTCCTTTGTCGGAGAATCTTCTGTTTTTGTATGGTCCCGAGGAAATCGTGACTTGTGTGCTCCTTTACCACTTAGACTTGTTTCTGCGTTATGCTTTCGGCCAGATCTTGTCCGAAAACCTTTCCCGAATTCTGGCTTCTTTTGGTTTGGGCATCCTGGGCAGATTCTTTCTCACCATCTTTTCACACGAGCCATGTTACAGAATTTCTGACGAGCTTCTTTACTATCCGCTAGCTAGCTATTCCACAGAAGATTTATTTTCTTTTTAAATAGGTTTTCTGCAAAACTTGATATTTTTCTTGTCATAGTGTTTAACATGAAAGTTCCATTTACGTAATTTTGATAAAATTTGAAAAGAAACTTGACTTTGTCCATCTTTGTAAGCCAGACTCATAGACCTCTTGTTTTTTTTCTGGTAGAGATGTTATCTTCAGTTAATAAAACAACAATGGGTGTTTATTCTGTTAGAGGATTTTTGATAAATTTTCGTATATTTGTATCTGGTGTCCTTAGTTTGATAAAATGAAAGGCTTTGTGTAAGACTCTTCTTACTGGTTCTGGTGTTGCACTAAAAGAATATAGTTCTAGAATATCTACTTTGGACAAACAATCATTTTTGTCATGTCTCGTGAACTGTTTCTTGAATTAATCCTGAAATTTCTGAGAAACTGGGTGATATATTATTCATATCATACATTGACCTCCTTCGGAATTTGAACTATTTTCCATCCATATTCTGTGATATTTTCCTGTTACATCAACCCGAATTGTGACTGGGTTAGTGTTTATTTTTGTTTTCAATTTCTCCAAATTCTGTTTATATACCTTAAACGAAGAAACTGTAGATTCATTAGTATGAATCTTAGATTTACCCTTGTTTGTATGAGGTCTAAGGTTGATATCTCCCTCTTCAATCTTCGAGGTAAATGATTGACTTGAAGACTTTGGATAAGGAGCTAGAGTTTCAATTTTGTTTTGGCCGACTTATCTAGAGAGGATCTTGACTTAACATTTGTGCTATAGGTACTTGAATCCCCTGCTACAGATATAGAGTCTGTACTCAAAAACTTTTCATTTGGGAAACCAATGGCTTCTCTATGCCTTGGAGAATAGAAAGTTGAATAATGATAAAAGTACAACCAATATATCGTTAGAGCGATATTTACAATCATTATATCGCGAGATTTTACTGCTATATCGCGAGATTTTGTATTCAATATATAGTGAGATTTTGACAAATTGAATTTTTTGTGTTGTACAAATTGATGTACAAATATGGATGTACATGTAGCATCACTGTAGAAAGTTACATTACATAACATAGCTGAGTATAAGCCTCTAAACATCATGTAATTCGATCAGAGACAATTATCTTATCGGCTTGTTGTAGCCTATCTGCAACTTTTGTATTTGGAGAAAGCTTGTTAAACTCGTTTTGAAGCATTTGAAGGTGTTCCTTCAATTGTCTCTGTATTTTTATGCTGACATCGATATCATCGTTGTTCATCTCTTGTTAAAAAATCTGTAAGAATATTTTCATGAGATTTAATAATCACAATATCAAAAGTATATTTTTGACATAAAACTTGTCACCTTAATAATATAAAATTCTCGGGTTTAGATTATATATATTTTTTTTTCAAGAAAGCTTTTTTGTGTGTTATCAATATTTAAAGTAAATTTCTTTGTCAGTAAAAATAATGATCATTTTTCAAAAGCTTTTTTTACTGCATAAAATTCATTTTCGTTGATATCTCATTGTATGATTTCTATTTCTGTGAACAGACCATTGCAATACATGTATGATTGTTCTCTTTTTGGTGTAAGTTTTGTTAAAACCGCTGTCCACCAATAATCACTGGCATCCGTGTATAATATGATATCACTGGCATCCGAAGAATTCGATTTTTCTTGTAGCAATGACGGCTTCTTTTAAGATAAAACTAATCATTTCTTCTTACAAAGTTTATGGAAAATCTCTAAGTGTTTGATATGTTCTTCCATATTTTTAGATATTAAAATATCATCAATATTGACAAGTATTAATTTGAAATAATCATTGAATAGATTATCCATTTTTTTTGAATTATATGGAGTGGATTAGTCAATTCTATTAATAAGACTTCTCAAATATAGTGTCGTTGTGATATGGAGAAATCTGTGAATTTCTTGCTTTCTTCCTACATATGGATATGATAGAACCCATACATACATTCAAATTCGAGAATATCGTGTGCAACTAGTTAATGTTCTCTACTAGGTATAAAATAATCATCAAACTCTACAATCTTAATAATTTCTTGGTAATTAATAACTAATCCGGGTTTATTTCTTTCTTTCTCACCATGATTTCTTACAAGAAAGCCTGAACTGTTATATGCTGAAATTCCTGCTTTGATTAAACCAATAGCCAGATGCTTCTTGATAATAATCTGAATATCTTTTTTTATCAATTATGTTCATCGGGATATGCTTGCATTTTGTCTTTCAAGGATTTTTTCCACATTTTGTGGTACATAATACAACATATTGTTATAATTATGTACCGTCTTTTGAATTTCTCTAAGATTTCCGGAGAGTTTAGAAGAATCCGGTATTATTTCCATGAACTTATTAGACTGAATCATAATTTTACCTTTCGATTGTTTCAAATATTCCAAAATATTGAAATTATTTAATAATTAATCTTAAACATGTGTTCGGGCCCATATTATTTGAGAAAATTCTCTTCCTTGAACATTTAATCACACAGTGATAATAATTTTGTATGTTTGAAATAATATTACCACAACTCTGATACTATTTCTGGCTCAGTAAATAATCAATTAATTTAAAAAAAACAAAGATAAGGTTATTTTTGTCATTTTTCGTATTTTAGGCAGTTTGAAAAAGTTTTTTGGACATAAAAAGTTATGATAAATTTATGTTTTGGTTTAGAGATTTATGTCCAAATATTTTTCAACATTTATTAAAAAAATATCAATGAAATCCTTAAAATCAACTTGGGTAAATTGGCACTGAGTCCCAAAACCAAACTAAACTTTTCCCCTACTGGTGAGAGAAATTCTTTCAAAAAAATGACACAAATACCCTTATTCCCTATTTATTTTAATTGATCCCCGCGCTTCACAAAATGGTGATTCAGGACAACTTCTGAATCCAAAAATGAAAGATTCCAGACGGTTCGGAGAGACAATGCTCCAGTTAAGAACAGATAAACATCTCCAACCAGAAGAAATAGAATACCTTAAGATAACTCTGCATAAGAATGAAGTAGAGTTTGAATCTAAGGTATCTTTGGAAGATGTCAAGAAAAAGATCAAAGAAAATTACAATGAAAGCATGGTGGGACAGAAATCAACTCAAAGCTTGTCTTAAAATTAAGGAAGATAAAGATTATGAATTTGTCCGTTGCAAGCCTATCCCAATGAATATCATTGATCGAATGGATATGCAAATTATAATCAAGGAACATTTAGACCTTGGTTTAATTAAAGCAGGAATGTCACCATATAGCAGTCCATGTTTTCTGGTAAGAAATCATGGTGAAATAAAACGAGAAAAACCCAGATTAGTTATTAATTATCAAGAAATTAATAAAATTCTGGAGTTTGATGGGTATTTTATACTTAGTAGAGAACACTTGATTAGTTGCATACGCAACACCGAGATATTCTCTAAGTTCGACTGTAAGTCTGGATTTTACCAAACTAGAATGCAGGAAAAAAGCAAGAAATTCACAGCTTTCTCCACACCAGACATTATATTTGAGAGGTATTACCAGTGAGATTGGCTAATTCACCTCAAATATTTCAAAGAAAGATGGATAATCTTTTTAAAGATTATTTTAAATTCATATTTGTTTATATTGACGATGTTTTAATTGCATCTAAGAATATGGATGAACATGTTAAACACTTAAAGATTTTTTCCAATGTTTGTAAAAAAGAAGGATTGATTTTATCTGAAAAGAAAGCAGTCATTGCAACAAGAAAGATTGAATTCCTCGGAATTGAGATCGATGAGTCATGAATAATTCTGCAAGAACATATAGTGGAAAAAGTGCAGAATTTTCCAGAAAGTTTCAAAGACAAAAAACAACTTCAAAGCTTCTTAGGAGTTGTTAATTTTGCTGGGATGTTTATTAAAAACCTAGCAAAACATAGAAAGGTGTCTAGTCCATTGTTGAAAAAAAATGCTAGATTTATATGAACAGACAAACACACAAAGGGACTATGCCAATCTCCCAAAAATGACTATACCCTAAAAGATGAGGATGATCTTGTATTATACACAGATGTCAGTGATCACTGGTGGGCAGCAGTTCTTACTAAGCTCACACCCGAGGGAGAACAACCATGCAGATATTGTAGTGGTTTATTGTCAGATGCAGAATCAAATATTTGGAAAAGAAAGCAGTAGGTATTTTATGCAGTAAAAAGGGCTTTTGAAAAATGTTTTATGCAGTAAAAAGGGCTTTTGAAAAATGGCCATTATTTTTACTTGCAAAGAAATTCACTTTGAAGGTTGATAATACACAGGCGAAAGCTTTCTTAAGGAATAGAATTGAGTCTAAATCCGAGAAAGCCAGATTATTAAGATGGCAGACATTATGTCAAAATTATATTTTTGATATTGTGATTATTAAATCTCACGAGAATATTCTTGCAGATTTTTTAACAAGAAATGGACAACATTGACATTGATGCTATTATCAAGATACAGAGGCATTTAAGAGAACACCTTGAAATGCTTCAAACCGAGTTCAACAAGTTAGCACTGACGCAGAAATTGCGCGAAGACTTCAACAAGCGGATAAGAGAATTGTCTCTGACAGAATTACAGGATGTTTACAGGCATATACTCAGCTATGGTCTGTGATACAAATGTCTATCTTCCAAGGCATTGAGAAGCCACTGGTTTCTCAAATGGAGAGTTTTCGAGTACATGACTCTATGCCTGGAGTAGAAGATTCAAATACCCCTAGCACAAGTGTTAGGTTGGAATCATCTTCAGATGAGTCGGCTAAAACAAAAATTGAGACTCTAGATCCTTATCTCGAGTCCTCAAGTCAACCCTTCACGTCGGGGATTGAAGAGGGATAGATTAATCTTAGACCCAATACTGACAGGGGCAAAGCTAAGTTGGTAATCATGAAGCTGCAATTTCTCCATTTCAGGTTTACCAACTGACTTGGGAGAAATTAAACACAAGAATTGGCATCAACCCAGCCATGGTTCGAGTTGATGTTGCAGGAAAATATCCTAGGGTATGGATGAAACAAAATTCATATCCAAAGGAAGTCAAAGCTTGGTATGAATTTGGAGCTCTTACTTCAGCTTATACTACTTCAGCCAGCTTCCCGGAGATACCAGCATTACCAAAATGGATACAGGAAGCGGTACATGAAACTTGGACAAACAATGATCATTTGTCCAGGGGAGATATTTTGGAACTGTATTTTTTCAGTAAAGCACCAGAATCAGCATGAAAAGGCTCACACGAAGCCTTTCATTTTATCAAGCTAAGGAGCCCAGACATGAATGTCCAGAAATTCATCAAAGACCCTCCTACAAATGAAACACCCCTAGTATCTTCATTCAATGAAGATGATATATCTACCAGAAGAGCATGGGGAGTTTGGGTCTGTTTAACAGAGATGGACAAAGTCAAGTATCCATTTAAATTCTATCAGAATTCTGTAATTGGATCTTTCCTGTTAAATAACATGACAGGAAAAACAATAAGCTTTGTAGAAGACCTGTTCGAAAAGAAAAGAAATCTTTTGTGGAATAACAAGCTGCCGGTAAGTAAAGAAACTCGTCAAAAATTCTGTAATATGGCACATGTAGGAAGATGGTCGGAGATCATCTGTCCAGAATGCCAGAACCAGAAAGAGCCGGAGTTTGGTAAAGGGTTCAAGCCGAGATCTGACCGGAAACACTTTACCGACACCAACAAAAATGGGGAAGGACCATATGCACGTTTTCCTCGGGGGCCTCGAAAGCCAAAGATTCCCCGACAAAACTAAAGTGGACATGTGACCAGCCCACTAACAAAAAGGAAAGGCCACCATGTGAGTGGAATGACAAGGAACACCAATAATCGGTGGTAAATGACAAATGAACATTGGATACTTTATTTTAAAAGAGAATCCAATAAAGAAAAATAAGAAAGACTGGACCCAAAAATCACACTATAAATAAGAGTAAATGGGAACCAGTAAATCACACCAGAACGAAACCTAAAGAAGTATTTTACATATCTAAAAGTTTTGAAAAGAAGAATCAAGTATAACAGAAATCAGCTGGAAGCTCTCAGATCGTTAGTTAAAATGTTCAAAGAAAAAGAAGATGAGATTACAGAAGATATCTTACAAGCTCATCTCTACTGGTATTGTGGAGAGATAAAAGAAGAAGAGAATTTGATTTCTAGATTGATAATCTAGAAAAAGACATTTCAAAAATAATGGAGGGACCCATGTGATTCGAACTAAATATGTCCTTATACGAGCATAACCTAATTGCTCCATTCTTAATTATCAACTCCTTAATAACAAGAACGTCAGAACTCAAGTCTGATAGTACCCAACCAATCATGTTAAACGCCTAGCAGCATCACTTACATGATTCCTTAGGTAANAAAAGACATTTCAAAAATAATGGAGGGACCACCTCAATGGACCACTTAACCACTACATAGTCTATACGCAAGCTGTAAAAGCTTTTCAAGATTTGGAATCCAAGTTTCAAATTCGAAGAAGCTTTCTATAAATAAGGTTTACGAACTGCTCCTCACAGTCCAACCATGCGATCGCAACCGATGGTTACCGACACAGATTTCTTCAGCAACATTTAGCACAACCCTAATTCGTTTCCTACCTTAGGGTGTACAATAAAAGATAAAATTTTGAAAATAATACATGAGTGGGCTAGAGCAAAGATTTTCTTTATTCAAACACAAACATTTATTATTACATTGAAATCTCCTATAGATGAGCAAAAACTTGTTTAGCTGCTTATAGTAGCCGAACTTGAAAAACACATAAACTAGAAAAAGAAATATTACAATTTATTTGTTGAAAGAAATGAGGAAAATGTTCGATGATCTTCACTTCCTTCTTTCTTCTTTATTTATAGAAAGCTTATTCGGATTTGAAACTCGGATTCCAAATCTTGAAAAGCCTTTACAGCTTGCGTATGGACCATGTAGTGGTTGAGTGGTCCATTGAGGTGGTCCCTCCATTATTTTTGAAATGTCTTTTTCTAGATTATCAATCTAGAAATCAA
This sequence comes from Primulina huaijiensis, assembly GCF_012295235.1. Taxonomy (NCBI): domain Eukaryota; kingdom Viridiplantae; phylum Streptophyta; class Magnoliopsida; order Lamiales; family Gesneriaceae; genus Primulina; species Primulina huaijiensis. Next base: position 8,956,685 of record NC_133317.1, on the reverse strand, counting down.
ATTCTCTTCTTCTTTTATCTCTCCACAATACCAGTAGAGATGAGCTTGTAAGATATCTTCTGTAATCTCATCTTCTTTTTCTTTGAACATTTTAACTAACGATCTGAGAGCTTCCAGCTGATTTTTGTTATACTTGATTCTTCTTTTCAAAACCTTTAGATATGTAAAATACATCTTTAGGTTTCGTTCTGGTTGATTTACTGGTTCCCATTTACTCTTATTTATAGTGTGATTTTTGGGTCCAGTCTTTCTTATTTTTCTTTATTGGATTCTCTTTTAAAATAAAGTATCCAATGTTCATTTGTCATTTACCACTGATTATTGGTGGTCCTTGTCATTCCACTCACATGGTGGCATTTCCTTTTTGTTAGTGGGCTGGTCACATGTCCACTTTAGTTTTGTCGGGGAATCTTTGGCTTTCAAGGTCCCCGAGGAAAACGTGCATGTGGTCCTTCCCTACTTGTGTTGGTGTCGGTAAAGTGTTTCCGGTCAGATCTCGGCTTGAACCCTTTACCAAACTCCGGCTCTTTCTGGTTCTGGTATTCTGGACAGATGTTCTCCGACCATCTTCCTACACGTGCCATATTACAGAATTTTCGGCGAGTTTCTTTACTTGCCTGCAGCTTGCTATTCCACAGAAGATTTCTTTTCTTTTCAAACAGGTCTTCTGCAAAGCTTATTGTTTTTCCTATCATAGTATTTAACAGGAAAGATCCATTTATAGAATTCTGATAGAATTTAAATGGATACTTGAATTTGTCCATCTCTGTTAAACAAACCCAAACTCCACATGCTCTTCTGGTAGATATGTCATCTTCATTGAATGAAGATACTAGGGGTGTTTCATTTGTAGGAGGGTCTTTGATGAATTTATGGACATTCATGTCTGGCCTCCTTAGCTTGATAAAATGAAAGGGTTCGTGTGAGCTTTTTCCTGCTGGTTCTGGTGTTGTACTAAAAAAATACAGTTCCAAAATATCTCCCCTGGACAAATGATCATTGTTTGTTCAAGTTTCATGTATCGCTTCCTGTATCTATTTTGGTAATGTTGATATCTCCGGGAAGCTGGGTGAAGTAGTATAAACTGAAGCAAGAGCCCCAAATTCATACCAAGCTTTGACTTCCTTTGGATATGAATTTTGTTTCATCCATACCCTAGGATATTTTCCTGCCACATCAACTCGAACCATAGCTGGGTTGATGCCAATTCTGTGTTTGATTTCTCCCAAATCTGTTGGTAAACCTGAAATGGAGAAATTGCAGCTTCATTATTACCAACCTTAGCTTTGCCCCTGTCAGTTTTGGGTCTAAGGTTGATCTCTTCCTCTTCAATCCTCGAGGTGAAGGGTTGACTTGAGGACTCGAGATAAGGATCTGGAGTCTCAATTTTTGTTTTAGCCTACTCATCTGAAGATGATCCCGACCTAACACTTCTGCTAGGGGTATTTGAATCTCCTGCTCAAGGTATAGAGTCCTGTACTCGAAAACTCTCCATTTGAGAAACCAGTGGCTTCTCAATGTCTTGGAAGATAGGCCTTTGTATCACAGACCATAGCTGAGTATATGCCTGTAAACATCCTGTAATTCTGTCAGAGACAATTCTCTTATCCGCTTGTTGAAGTCTTCGCGCAATTTCTGCGTCAGTGCTAACTTGTTGAACTCGGTTTGAAGCATTTCAAGGTGTTCCCTTAAATAATTCTGCATCTTGATAATAGCATCAATGTCAATATTGTCCATCTCTTGTTAAAAAATCTGCAAGAATATTCTCGTGAGATTTAATAATCACAATATCAAAAATATAATTTTGACATAATGTCTGTCATCTTAATAATCTGGCCTTCTCGGGTTTAGACTCAATTATATTCCTTAAGAAAGTTTTCACCTGTGTATTATCAAACTTCAAAGTGAATTTCTTTGCAAATAAAAATAATGGTCATTTTTCAAAAGCCCTTTTTACTGCATAAAATTCCTTCTCGTTGATATGCTATCTAATGGCTTCTGCATATGAGAATAAACCCCTACAATATCTGCATGGTTGTTCTCCCTCGGGTGTGAGCTTAGTAAGAACTACTGCCCATCAATGATCACTGCATCTGTGTATCATACCAGATCATTCTCATCTTGGGGTATAGCCATTTTTGGAAGATTCTTACAAATCTCCTTTAATTGGCATAGTCTCTTTGTGTGTTCGTCTGTCCATATAAATCTAGCATCTTTTTTCAACAATGGACTAAACACATTTCTATGTTTTGCTAGGTTTTTAATAAACATCCCAACAAAATTAACAACTACTAAGAAGCTTTGAAGTTGTTTCTTGTCTTTGAGACTTTCTGGAAAATTCTGCACTTTTTCCACTATGTGTTCTTGCAGAATTATGCCTGACTCATCGATCTCAATTCCAAGGAATTCAATCTTTCTTGTTGCAATGACTGCTTTCTTTTCAGATAAAACCACTCCTTTTTACAAACATTGGAAAAATTCTCCAAGTGTTTAACATGTTTATCCTTATTCTTAGATGTTATTAAAATATCGTCAATATAAACAAACATGAATTTAAAATAATCTTTAAAAAGATTATCCATCTTTCTTTGAAATATTTGAGGTGAATTAGCCAATCTCTAACCTCCCAAATATCATGTCCTTGTGATGTGGAGAAAGCTGTGAATTTTTTGCTTTCTCCTGCATTTTAATCTGGTAAAATCCAGACTTACAGTCGAACTTAGAGAATATCTTGGCGTTGCGTATGCAACTAATCAAGTGTTCTCTACTAGGTATAAAATACCCATCAAACTCCAGAATTTTATTAATTTCTTGATAATTAATAACTAATCTGGGTTTTCCTCGTTTTATCTCACCATGATTTCTTACTAGAAAACCTGGACTGCTATATGGTGACATTCCTGCTTTAATTAAACCAAGGTCTAAATGCTCCCTGATTATAATTTCCATATCCCTTTGATCAATGATATTCATTGGGATAGGCTTGCAACAGACAAATTCATACTTTTTGTCTTCATTAATTTTAAGCCAAACTTTGAGTTGATTTCTCTCCCAGCATGCCAAGGGATCTTCATTGTAATTTACTTCATTCTTATGCAGAGTTATCTTAAGATATTCTATTTCTTCTGGTTGGAGATGTTTATCTGCTCTTAAATGGAGCATTGTTTCTCCGAACCGTCTGGAATCTTTCATTTTTGGGTTCAGAAGTTGTCCTGAATCACCACGCTTGCTGCGAAACTGGATTGGAAATTTTCTGTAAAATGCGTCTCTTAATCTCTGGACTATAATTTTGTGATTACAAGAGGTTGTAAACACTAATCTTCTAGTCTCATTTTCTTGCTTATAGGACTTGAACATTTGTAGGAAATTGTTTCCTAGCAAAATGTCAGCTCCTGTATCATGAAAATAAATTGGTGGTGTTTTTACCTTGTACCAAGGTGTTTGTCTAGTACCGCCAATCATGATTTTAGTCATCTTAATCCCTTTACATAAGATTAAGATTCATCTGCAAAATCTCTTCCAGCAATCTTTGATAATTCTTCTTCCAAATTATTTGAAAAAACTCCTCTTTTTGCTGTACAAATGCCAACACCTGAATCAATATAAGCAGCAAAGTATTCTGCCTTATATTGTTCATATAACATTCTTACTGGAATGTAAATCGAGAATGGGCTTGTGGTCATTGAATTTTCCACATCTTATTATCGGCCATAAACTCCATTCCAGACTCTAGACGTTTCCAAAGTTTATGTTCCTCGAGAAACTCTAGTCTAAGAACCAATTGATCTGGTTCTTTTCATGTATTCCCTGTGATATGAACTTCCAATTTTCCAACCTGGATCATTCCTTGGTAAGTTCCTATCATAGGTTGTTCTAAATAGTAGAGGGCATTACAAGAAAATTGATTCCTCTGTTTTTTAATATCAAATACTATTTCGATTTCCTTTCACCCTTCTGGGCATCTAAGCTTTCCTATTGTTAAAAAGCTTTTCAGTTCCTGTTGGGTTTCTTGGACAAGGGATTTTCCCCACCGATAACTTGTAATTCTATCTCCTTGAAAAGATAGTCTTCTTGATTCCAATCTAAGACTTTGATTCCTCTGTAGAATCGGTTTGTCTTGTATTTGGATATCTGTTTCCTGTATTAAAGGAAATTTACATCTTTCTGGATAAATCGCCTGAGCAACTTTTCCAAATATCTCTGGTATCTCTATGAAATCATTTCTAATAAACAATTCTGAATGATGTGTATTAGATAGAGCATATGACATTTGATATGTAATAGAATATGGTCTATTACTTTATTTCATTAGCCTTTTCACCTTGAAATTTTGATGCAATGTCAAGGCTCGGCTGAAATCTCGATCTGCCAGGTTGTAAGCTATCCTTGGATAGATAACTCATACAATTTTTCCTGCACAAAGATTTCCTGATATAGTTCTCAGTACTTAATCTTGAAGGTTTCCCATGAAAGGGGATCGATTAAGGTGCCCGAATGCGCAATGGAAGTTTCAAAATAATTTTTCAAGGGTAAAAACCGAGCACCCTAATCCTATAATATGTAGCAAATACGAAAACACACAAATGTCATACATAGGGTTTTTAGAATTTTTTATCTATCAATCACAAGTATTGATGTTATGGCTCCAACCAAGTTGTAAACAACTTGGCTCTTGAAGGTAGACAATCTATAAGCTTCCTTCTTTCCTTCAAAATAAGGTCCACCACTAACAAGGTAGATCCACTCTAATTTTGCACTAGAAAAATTAGAGCATTTATCTTTGAGAAGTGTAGGATTTCTTCAACAATTGAAGAACAAAAATTAGAGAGAATATGTGTATGAAATTTCGGCCAGGGGGTTGAGGGAGAGAAGGGAAAATGACTTTTCTTGGTTGTGGAAAAAGTTAAAGCAAAAAAATGCATGTGCATGCCATGCAATTAACTCAAAAGTTGTCTCCAACCATTCACCTCCCTAGCATGCTTTTTCACTTGGGCTTGCAACAATTACAAGACCCATGAACTTTTATTTAAATGTCGTAAACACATTTGAGACCATTTAAACTTCACTTGATTTTATTCAACCCCACTAGTTTAATAATTATTTCTGATTGGGCTCTACAAGGCCCAATGTTATTTAATTAATCCAACACTTGAATTAATTTAATTATTTGGACTCTACTAAGTCCACTAGTGTTTAATTAATTCAACACTTGAATTAATTTAATTTAGTCCATAATAATGTTTATGAAAATCACAATTTTCAAATACATTATTTATTTGGCTAACTTTTAATTTAGGAACACTTCCACAAATTAAAAGTTACATTTCCATCATAGAAGTCATACTTCTATTTTTTCTTACGATTATAAACTCCTTTATAAGCCGTTCAACACATTGAACTATTTTACTTCTCAACGGGATCTAGAAAGCTAGTACTTGTGTGGCCCTCAATGGTTCATTGATACAACTAGCCGTGGGTTCACATCTCCATGTGATTCGGACTAAACATGTCCTTAT
>NC_133317.1:8913016-8950836 GCF_012295235.1 Primulina huaijiensis | reverse complement strand
ATGTCCCCTACCAATGAAACATGATACTCACATCGCAGATACTAGTCTCGAACTCGAGCGGCCTATATCCTTCTTAGCGGCGGCTGAATCGACTAGGAACTGTTTAGAATATATAGTATTCCAAATATGAGTTTCATGATACTCATCATATGAGCATCTCATATTCTTTCTACTATTTGTATATTCAAGGACTTTATCTATGCAACTAGCATGGGTATACAGATAAAGAAGTGCCAAAACAATAATTTCAAATATTATTAAAACAAAGATTGTTTATACATAGAGTTTCATTGTGAACACTTGGCCAACACTTGGCTCGACGTGCACCTACTCTAACAATCTCCCACTTGCACTAGAGCCAACTATCCATATGCTTCAAACCCATCGATTCGCGATGCTTCTCGAATAATGGTACAGGTAAAGGCTTAGTTAGCGAATCAGCAACATTTTCTGCGGAGCCGACTTTGTCAATCGACACTTCTCCTCTTTCCACAATCTCTCGGAGGATGTGGTACTTTCTCAATACATGTTTGGAGTTCTGATGAGACATTGGCTCCTTTTCCTGAGCTATAGCTCCCGTGTTGTCACAAAACACCGGGACAGGAGCAACTCCATTAGGAATGACGCCCAACTCTTGGACGAAATTCCTTATCCAAACAGCCTCCTTTGCTGCAGCTGATGCAGCAATGTATCCGGCCTCAGTGGTGGAATCCGCAGTACTGTCTTGCTTGGAACTCTTCCAAGAGACAGCAGCACCATTGAGCATGAATACGAACCCAGAGGTGGACTTCGAGTCATCGATATCGCTTTGGAATCTAGAGTTGGTATAGCCTTCCAATTTCAGTTCTCCACCCCTATAGACCAAGAACAACTTATTGATCCTTCTCAAATACTTGAGGATGTCTTTCACAGCTTTCCAGTGTAGAAGACCAGGGTTCGATTGATATCTACTCACTACCACTTAGTGCGAAAGCCACGTCAGGACGTGTAGATATCATCTCATACATGATGCTACCAATAGCAGATGCATAAGGAATGCTTGTCATCGCCGCTATCTCTGCATTAGTCTTGGGAGACATAGACTTGGATAGGGACACGCCATGACACATTGGTAGATGTCCTCTCTTGGACTCATCCATCGAGAACCGCTTCACGATGGTATCCATGTATGTGGACTGGGTGAGACCAAGCAATCTTCTCGATCTATCTCTATGGATCTGTATTCCCAATACAAAAGATGTTTCACCCAAGTCCTGCATCGAGAACTTACTTGCTAACCATATTTTAGTTGATTGCTACATTCCTACATCATTCCCAATGAGTAGAATGTCATCAACATAAAGCACCAGAAATGTCACAGCACTCCAACTGACCTTCTTATACACACAGGGTTCCTCAGGATTCTTAGTAAAACCAAACTCTTTGATTGTACTATCGAATCTGAGGTTCCAACTCCTAGATGCTTGCTTTAGACCATAAATAGATCTCTGAAGTTTGCATACCATATACTCACTTCCGATATATGTAAACCTTTTAGGTTGAGACATGTAAATCTCTTCCTTAATATCTCCATTAAGAAAGACTGTCTTGACATACATCTGCCATATCTCATAGTCATACCATGCAGCTATGGCTAGCAATATCCTTATCGACTTGAACATTGCAACTGGAGAAAAGATTTCCTCAAAGTCAACTCCTTGTCTTTGAGTATATCTTTTTGTCACCAATCGTGCTTTGAAGGTCAATACCTTCCCATCCGCCCCAAGTTTCCTCTTGTAAATCCATTTACCCTATGAGAACAGTTCCCTCAGGCGGATCCACTAGATTCCACACTTGGTTCGAATGCATGGAATTCATCTCAGATTCCATTGCTTCAAGCCACTTGGATGAATCGACATCACATAATGCTTCCTTGAAGGTCATTGGATCACATCCATGGTTAGACTCATCATATCCCTCTTCAAGAAGCAGACCATATCTCATAGGTGGTCTCGAGACTCTCTCGGATCTTCTAGGAGCTTGTATCTCCTCTTTTGGCTCTTCTGGAATGGGTTCTACAATTGTGGGTGTCTCTCGAACCTCTTCGAGTTCTATCATCTCCTCTTTTCTATCCAATAGAAATTACTTTTCCAAAAAGATTGCATTCCTAGAAACAAACACCTTTATTTCTTGGGGATAATAGAAATAGTATCCAACTGAATTCCTTGGATATCCCACAAAGTAACATAAAATGGATCGACTATCCAATTTATCTCCCACTACCTGCTTCACATAAGCAGAGCACCCCTATATTCTAAGATAAGAATATTTGGGAGGCTTACCCATCCATATCTCATATGGAGTCTTATCAACTGTCTTTGAATGGACATTGTTCAACAACAGTGCCGCTGTCTCAAGCACATATCCCCAAACAGATGGCGGCAACTCCGTGAACCCCATCATAGACCGAACCATGTCCATCAAAGTCCGGTTACGACGCTCCGAAACACCATTCAACTGTGGTGTAGCGGGCGGAGTCCACTGCGAGAGAATCCTATTCTCCATAAGATACTCTTGGAACTCGGCACTCAAGTACTCACCACCTCGATCCGATCGAAGTGTCTTGATGCTTCGTCCCAACTGTTTCTCTACTTCACTTCTGAATTCTTTGAACTTTTCAAAGGCTTCAGACTTGTATTTCATCAAATACACATACCCATACCTCAAAAAGTCATCGGTAAAGGTGATAAAGTATGCATGTCCATGCTTAGTCGTGATGCTAAGCGGACCGCACACATCGGTATGGATCAAATCCAATAACCCTTTGGCTCGCTCCACATGGCCCTTAAAGGGAATTTTGGTCATATTTCCTTTCAGACAGGATTCACAAGTCGTGAGAGCATTAATATCAGACATATCAAATATGCCCACTCCCACTAGCTTGTTCATCCTTCTTAGGGAAATATGGCCTAATCGAGCATGCCATAATTGTGCCGAATTTAGAGTATCTTGTTTTCGCTTGTTTGTTGTTGTTATAGCTTGGACATTGTTTAGTGGAATATCTTTCAATTTTAAATTGTAGAGATCGTTTTTAAGTTCTCCAGTACCAATCAAACATTCATTCTTGTAAATATTGCAAACACCTTTGCTAAATAAACAAGAAAATCCATCTTTATCAAGCATAGAAATGGAAACAATGTTTTTTTTATCAATTCAGGTACAAACAAAACATCTCTTAAAATTAACTTAAAATCATTGTTCAAAAGCAAGTAAACATCTCATATGGCCTTGGCAGCAACTCTTGCTCCATTGCACATCCTCAAGAAGGTCTCACCTTCCCTAACCCATCTATTTCTTCCCATCACCTGCAAATCATTACAGAGATGTGAGCCACATCCGGTATCCAATACCCAAGAAGTAGAGTTAATTGAAATGTTTACTTCAATATAGAACATACCGTTTCCAGAACTCTTCTAGGCAAGATATTCCCTGCAGTTACGCCTCCAATGTCCAGGCTTCTTGCAGTGATGACAAATGTCCACAGTCTTGTCAGCCTTCACTGGTGTGGCTGCCACAACGGGACTCGGAGTCTGCCTCTTCAAGGGCACGTTCTTCTTGGGACGTTAGAAATAACGCTTCTTTCCCTTCACACGTGGATCAATCTTTGTGCCAGATGAAGAACCCACATAAAGAACCAGCTTCTCTTTCTTGATGGTGGACTCAAAGGTCACAAGCATGTTTACCAAACTCCTCAAGGGTCGGCTCCATCTTGTTCCTATTGAAATTCACCACAAAAGGATCAAACGAGCTAGGCAGTGACAATAGCAACACGTCGGTGGTCAACTCCGAAGGCAACATCAAATCCATGTTAACGAGCTTGTCCACGAGCCCAATCAACTTTAGGCCATGCTCATGGACCGAGGCCCCATCTCGCATGCGCAAAGTGATCAGTTTCTTGACGGTAGCATGCCTAAAAGGTCGAGTCTGCTCACCAAAGAGCTCTTTGAGATGCAAATGAATGTCAGCAGCACTCTTTGCATCCTCAAAACGCCTCTGCAGCTCATCATTCATAGAAGCCTGCATATAACACATGGCTTTCAAGTCATAGTCACACCATTCCTTGTAAGTCTGCAATTCCTCAGGAGCGCAGTCAGTCGGAGCCTCAACAGGGGGCGACTTAGTCAGTGTATATGCAATCCTTTCCGAATTCAAGACGATTTTTAAGTTTCTTAGCAAGTTAAGGTAGTTAGGTCCGGTTAATACGTGTTTGTCGAGTATTGCAGATAGCGGATTGCGAATCGAAGACATTGTCAAAAATTTGTACTGAAAAATAAAACAGATAAATGTTAATGACTAGTTTAAAATATTTAGTAAGATATAAAGTATGGACTTTTACTTTATAAATACTTACTCCCACTGTTTTGACATATTTCACTACCCTCTAGTGAAAACGGAAAACTCATTTCCTCAGTAGGTACGCAAGGTCCAACTAGCGAATTATGATCCCGAATAATATTAGCCAATCATAATTCCTAAAAGGTAGTTTCCAATTTCATCTCCATGCAATCCTCTGCGTAAACTTTTGTCTCACGTTTGATTAGGACCCAATAATATGACGTCGTTCATCTTTACGTGTCATGCCTTACCCATCGATGTTGAACCTTAATGGACGGTCGTCATGAGTTCCCTCAATAATATGAGCCGAAATCATGGGAGTTCCACGTAGTTCACATCACCATGTCAATGGATGTCACAGCTTTCCGGTGTCCAAGGCCCCCCCAATAATATGAGCCGAGCCCCGAGTACGGGTAGCGTTCATCATGTACCCATTGTCGATGGAAGACATGGAAATTATAAACAACTTTATAATCCCCTTTTTCGGGCTTAATATTAATTTTGAATCTTATTCAAAATTAGGGTTTTTAATTTTGAAATGTCTCATCATTAATTTTATTTTAAAAGCTCGTCATGTTTGATCGTATGATTGCCGGATTAATGCAACTTTGTTATTATGATAATAATAACGCACATAGTCATTATTTATAACATATCATGCATATCTTATAAACAGTAAACAAAACAAGGATGATCAATCGCCCCAAAACTAATGGCTCGTGTGAGCTAAACACGGGCCTAGGTCCAATCCTAGGGAAATGCATGGGATGCAAATGCAACTTTTACATAAGTTTCTTATATTTACATGTCTTCGATCTTCATAATCATCAAGGCCACCATCTTCCAATCTTGATCCTCCACTATACTAATATTTAGAAATAAATATCCATGACAAATAGGGATACATCTCATGGGGGTGGGAACGGGCCGTAAACCAATCCCACTTTATAAATTGATAATTATTACAATCATTCAACACAAAATATCCTAGCATACACCTAGCAAATTAGGCTTGGACTTTTGATCATCCTTCATGCATAATATCACATATCATACATCATCAATTAATTATCACAATAATCAATTGATCCAATATTATATATCTTGATCCAATCACTAACCGTCATGATTATAAACTAAATTAACAAAGTATACAAAACCCTTTGTCTACTTTCTAATTAATTTATTTATAACCAAATTTCTTGTAAATCACAATTTACTATAAATAATTAAAGTCCAACTTCAATTATTTATTTTATGAGAAAATATGTTTACAACTTTTTTAAATTTAAACTTAAGGGCCCAAAAAATCATTTTTCACCAAAAACATTTTGGTCCCTTTAAATTTCACAAATATGTTAGCCATCTAATGGTCCAACAACTTCAAAGTCCATGACACTTTGATAATCCAAAACACTTTTGGAAACCCTAGTCGTCATCGTCGTCGCCGGAGCTCCGTCGCCGGATTTCGGCCAACTTTAAAAAAAATTTTATTTTAATAGAGGGTTCGGGTAGCCCGAGCTGCTTGCTGCCCGAAAAACCCCTTACATTGCCTTGATTTTTGTTGCAAAAATTTATCTCATGCAGTTAGAAATCGAACTCAATATAATATCAAGTATATGCTACACAAAATAGTATCCTTAGCTCTGATACCACTTGAAAGGGGATCGATTAAGGTGCCCGAATGCGCAACGGAAGTTTCAAAATAATTTTTCAAGGGCAAAAACCGAGCACCCTAGTCCTATAATATGTAGCAAATACGAAAACACACAAATGTCATACATAAAGTGTTTAGAATTTTTTACCTATCAATCACAAGGATTGATGTTATGGCTCCAACCAAGTTGTAAACAACTTGGCTCTTGAAGGTAGACAATCTACAAGCTTCTTTCTTTCCTTCAAAATATGGTCCACCACTAACAAGGTAGATCCACTCTAATTTTGCACTAGAAAAATTAGAGCATTTATCTTTGAGAAGTGTAGGATTTCCTCAACAATTGAAGAACAAAAATTGGAAAGAATATGTGTGTGAAACTTCGGCCAAGGGGTTGAGGGAGAGAAGGGAAGATGACTTTTCTTGGTTGTGGAAAAAGTTAAAGCAAAAAGGTGCATGTGCATAGGGGTGTGCATTCGGTCAATTCGGTCACCGACCGAACCGAATTGCCAATAACCGAACCGAACCGAATTTTATTTTGATAACCGAACCGACCGAATTAGTTTTAATAATCGATCACAAATTAACCGAATTAAAATCGGTTAATTCGGTCAGTGACCGAATTAACCGAATTTTTTAAAAAAAATAAAATTAAATATAAAAACATTAAAAATATTATAAATTATATAATAAATCTATTTTTTTAAAAAAATTAATTTATTATTCGGTTAATTCGGTTAACCGATTTTTTTTACGAAAACCGAAACCGAACCGAATTAACCGATTTTTTAAACTTTCAAAACCGAATTTCCGAAATAACCGAACCGAATTTCCGAATTTGATCGGTTCGGTCGGTTATTTCGGTTTAACCGAGATTTTGCTCACCCCTACATGTGCATGTCATGCAATTAACTCAAAAGTTGTCTCCAATCCTTCACCTCCCTAGCATGCTTTTTCACTTGGGCTTGCAATAATTACAAGGTTCATGGACTTTTATTTAAATGTCCCAAACACATTTGAGACCATTTAAACTTCACTTGATTTTACTCAACCCACTAGTTTAAAAATTATTTCTGATTGGGCTCTACAAGACCCAATGTTATTTAATTAATCCAACACTTGAATTAATTTAATTATTTGGACTCTACTAAGTCCACTAGTGTTTAATTAATTCAACACTTGAATTAATTTAATTCAGTCCATAATAATGTTTATGAAAATCACAATTTTCAAATACATTATTTATTTGGCCAACTTTTAATTTAGGAACACTTCCACAAATTAAAAGTTACATGTCCATCATAGAAGTCATACTTCTATTTTTTCTTACGCTTATAAACTCCTTTATAAGCCGTTCAACACATTGAACTATTTTACTTCTCAAGGGATCTACAAAGTTAGCACCTGTGTGACCCTCAATGGTTCATTGATACACTAGCCGTGAGTTCACATCTCCATGTGATTCGGACTAAACATGTCCTTATACGAGCATATCCCAATTGCTCCATTCTTAATTATCAACTCCTTGATAACAAGAACGTCAGAACTCAAGTCTGATAGTACCCAACCAAGCATGTTAAACGCCTATCAGCATCGCTTACATTATTCCATAGGTATCAAAGGATAGTGCCTGCAAGAACCATTCAATTATGGTTAACGTACAGTACGGTCCCTTCAGCTCATATATCTCGACCGATTCAACAATCATTGGTATATCGAGAGTTGTCAATGAATCGATACTATGTGTCATGTCTTATTTGCATCGATGGTGTAATCTATGAAACCCCTTTCATAATTACCACCATACTCTGATAAGAGATTTCATACTACATACACATAGGATATTCATACCCGAAGGTAAGCGGTGAATCCCCGACTACAATGCATCGACTCCTATATGTTTCGACAAAACACCCAACCTTGCCACCTGATGACCCCATGAGAGTCGGTAAACAAGTCAAAGTACAATGCTAGCACATAGAGTCTCAATGTTCTCCCGGCTCATAAGGACTAATAGTGTACAACCATAAACTAGGACGTTTCCACTCGATAAGTGAGAACCACTTGGAAAGTCATTTATGGAGGGTTGTTCAGTGCACTCTACCAAGAGCACCTATCTGCATGCTCGGACATCACAATGTCTCCTACCAATGAAACATGGTACTCACATCGCAGATACTAGTCTCGAACTCGAGCGGCCTATATCCTTCTTAGCGACGGCTGAATCGACTAAGAACTGTTTAGAATATACATTATTCCAAATATGAGTTTCATGATACTCATCATATGAGCATGTCATATTCTTTCTACTATTTGTATATTCAAGGACTTTATCTATGCAACTAGCATGGGTATACAGATAAAGAAGTGCCAAAACAATAATTTCAAATATTATTAAAATAACGACTGTTTATACATAGAGTTTCATTGTGAACACTTGGTCAACACTTGGCTCGACGTGCACCTACATTAACATCCCATTCTTTTATCGCAGATAGCAATATCATTGGGTGAATCTATACCTTCTTTGAAAGTAGCTTTTATCATGATCTGGATTGCTCCAATATGAATCCAGGACATTGTCTTTGCTACTTCTATCTTGATTTTTTATAATTCCTCCTTAATTTCTTCAGAATGAATTAATTGCATCTCCATTCTATTTCCAGTAAGTTCCATTGGGATAGTCATTTCCCTTCTGGAGACTTTATAGATTAGATGATGCTTTCTGTTTCTTAGGCCAAGATTTCCTAAGACTTTTTCTACCTGTCCTGCAGAGAATCATTGATATCTCTGTAAACTAAGATTTTTTCTCATGATCCTTTGGACCATGTTATGAGATATTTTTGTCTGGCTAAAGAAACCAGACAAATCCTCATATGTTTCGTGTTGAAACACCTCGTCTTTAGTCAGATTCCGATTCAGTTCCATCGGATTGTCCCTTACTTAGAACATCTTCTTTTTCATATATACTCTTATATGAGGCAATGTCCTCAAATCGGTATACTTGAATCAGATCTTGGTAATAAACTGCTTCTTCAATATCCCGGGTTGGTCGAAACATTTAATACATCTTTTTTCATTTTGTGGACAATTGGTCGAGATATGACCTCTTGCTCCACATGTCTAGCAATTACAATATTTGAAACTTTCATTAGCTCGGGTATGAGCTCTTCTGAAAGTTTTCTTTGTAGGTGTCCTTCCTGTGCTTTGAGATGTACTCGATGCTTGGGAGGATGTCCTACTTCTTGATGGTCCGCTTCTTTGTCCAGATTTGTAAGATCTGGCTTTCTGTCTAGACCATACTGTTCTTGGTTTCCAAGCACTTCTTCCACTTCTTGCATAAGGATGAGTCCTAAAACTTTTCCTCTTATGATTTTGTGGTTTACTTCCAATTATTGTTGGAAGATCATTCTCTTTACAACACAAAGAAGTACGTTTGTTAATACCCTTTAAGCGTTTGTAATTCTTTTGTAATGCTGTCAAATGACATCATTCTGCCAATTTTCCTTTGAGGAAAGAGGCTCTTCGTGCCAATGTATCTGGATTTCCAGGTACATATTCCCTTATGAGCATTTGTCTCCAGGGACTTGGCATCTTGGCGAAGAATAGTTGCATCGCTATATCTTCTTCGACCCCTGAATTCCATCTATATTTAGTGAATAACATAATGTATTCATCCACCAAACATATATCATGTAATTCAAGACTATACAGAGCTTGAGTATATTTCTTCCTCTTCTCTGTATCTTGACAGTTAAAATAGTTTACCCCTATAAATTGTACTTTAAATAGGGTAGCCATTTTTTCTGCGATCTCACTAAGAGATTCACCAGCTAGGATTGACTCTTTCATTTCTAATGAAGTCATGTCCCAAGCAATTTTCACTGATCCCATAAGACTCATTTCTAAAAGTTTAATGAATCCTTCTTTGTTGAGATCAAGTGTTCTTGTCGCGATTCTCATAGCAGATGTCCAGTCATCTATGAGATCTTCTCTGATTTTGAAATCTAATACATCAAGGTTAAGCATAACCCCGTAAAGATGTATAAGATCTAAAACAGTTTTCTCATAGGGTGTTTGGTTCAAGGGAATTTGATTTCTCCTTGTCCTTGTTCCCGCTGGGTGTGATCCTCCACCAGTATGGAAATCGGATTGAGATTCTCTCATATTTACATTCTGAGATCCCACACTTTCCCTTGGTGGTTCCTGAGAAGATGACCAAGTTATAGCAGGTGTTTCACCTCCTGCTGTGTTCATCTTCAGATCTACAACTTTGAGATTTGCGAAAGATTCCGCAAGCTCTTGTAGATCATCCAGACCAATCCTTTCTAAAGTTGTCACCAGATTAATTTTTTTTCTGAGACAGACTTAATTAGATTGATCATCTTTTCTTCTTCGGTCAAAGGTTTTGACACCACTCTTGCCTTTCCTTGTTGATGTAACAAGGGCTCAGTGCCAAATGATGGTGGTAACCATCCTCCTGAAGTTCGCTTACTAGAACTTGGTGGTTGTTCTAGTTTTTGAATTCTTGTTTGGATATCCTTTATTATTCCAAGAATTTCTTCCTAGTTTTCAAGGATTTTCTCAACTCGTTGCGGTACAAAGTATAGCATATTACCATAGTTTTGTACTGTCTTATGGATTTCTCTAAGATCTGAAGAGATCTTGGAAGAATCGGGTATTATTTCCATAAACTTATTGGATTGAATAATAAGTTTACATTATGGTAATGAGGATTCCCTTTCTGCTCTTAATATCTAACAATAGTTAGATGCTCTTGTATATATTCCAAAATATTGGAATAAACCTTGTAAATTATTTTTCTCGAACCTAAGTTCGGATTCATAATTTTTCAAAATTCTCCTACTCAAACATTTCGTTTCTTTATAATAATAAATCTTGTGTTTGAAATAAATTGATCTTAAGCTCTTATATCATTTTGTGAAGTGCGAGGATCAATTAAAATAAATAGAGAATAAGAGTATTTGTGTCATTTTTTTTGAAAGAATTTCTCTCACCAAGGAGTAGGGGCAATGTTTAGTTTGGTTTGGGAACTGAGTGCCAATTTACCCTAATTTATTTTATGGAAGCATGATGGGCCGTTATTTAAAAATGAAGAAAAAATCAATTATTTAAATATAAAGATAAGGGGTATTTTGGGTAAGGGGAGAGTTGAAAGAAAGTTTGTAAGATTCGGGTACTGAATCACAAGTCTCCCGATCAACTTCCAGTTAGCCATCGATTCCCATGTCAGAGAATATTTTATTTCAATCCCCATTTCAAGTTTTTTTTCTAGTTTCAACTCTCCATTCACATAAAAATATGAAAATGTCATTACTTTGCACATGTTTTGCAAGTGAGTTTCTTTTACAAAATTTAGCCACTAAATTTCTTTCAATTACCATATTAATTATTATTTTTCTTGCAATTGTTAATTTATTTTTTATATTCATTATTACTATTTTTATCCATATTACATATTATTAATTATATTATTTATTATTCTTATTGTTACTAGAATATACATTTATTTGTTTTTATTAATTTTGTTATTATCATTTATTATTAATTTTATTGATAATATTATTTTTATTTGTATTTATTATTAATTATTTCTTATTATTGTTAATTTTTATAATGAAAATTTAATAATAATTAGAATAATTTTATTGATATTAATATTTACTTATTAATCTAATTATTTATTAATAAATTTTTTATATGTTTATCTTTCTCAAATTGAATCCTCATTTTTTAATCATTGAAGAAAGTATGTGTTTTTATTCAACATTTATTTTTTTTTCCAACCCATTTTTGGGACAAAAAATTATTGTTTTGGCGTTTTATTTCACTGTGTTGACAGTTTTTATTCGGTGAATTTGATCATACTTTTGTATAGAAATAATTTCGAGTAACAATGCTTTGAAGTAACTCCACATTTTCATTGGTTGTATGCTATTGAAATCATCGAAATGATTAAGTGGTCTCATGTGAGACCGTCTCACGGATCTTAATCTGTGAGACGGGTCAATCCTACCTATATTCAGCATAAAAAGTAATACTTTTTCATAGATGAACCAAATAAGAGATCTGTCTAACAAATACGACCCGTGAGACCGTCTCACACAAGTTTTTGTCTAATATTTTAGTTTTTTTTTATTTTAATCATTAACTTAATAGGTTCAACTCAAAGTATTATATAATTCATTCTCATACTAAATTCATCTTATTCTCGTTTCAATTCAATCATTAAATTTAATTATGTTGCTACTTACGGGATAATATAAGTATTGATCATTAATAAACAATAATTAACTACTATGGAACAATAATTGAGCTTTAATTTTCAGAAATTGGGTATTCTAAATTAAGTCTAGCGAAATTTATGTTATGATAAATTGATAATATGATCATTCCAACCATAATTGAGTAGTATTACACATAAATTGAACATTAGACAATAAATCCATATTATTAGACTATAATTTAATACTCTTAATTCAGGTCTCAATTGGTAACAATTAAGATGATTAAGTGGAGATTCTTTAAGTTATTATCATGTAAATCTTGTTTAAAAAAAAAAAAAAAACAATCTATGGAACCTCTACTCAAAATAATCAATAAAAAAATGTTGGCAATTCTTACAAGAGTATTTTTTGGGTATTTTGCAGAGGGTTGGGGAGTTAAAAACTAAGAAATAATGACATTAAAGAGCTTAAATATATATTATTTGACCCATAAGTTGAAAATGTGTTTGGGGGTTTAATGAAAAACTACCGTTTGGATACGTAAAAACATTTATGTTATTTTTTAATTAAAAAAACTAAACTTATTTTAGTGTTTATTCACATCCAAAACCATCATTTACTACACTTGGTGGCAGATCGTTTACTTTGAAAACATAGATGAGATAAACGATACTAAGATAAGAAAAACTCCGAAATGCATGCAAGCAATATTCATGATGTGGATCAATTTTTCTAAGTTCTTTGTTGCTATGAAATTTTCCCACCCCACATATCAATTCAACCATCGGAAAATAAAATTGGACTAAGAGTTCTACAACATAATGTTTTGAAGAACACAAAGGATAAGGCTGGCACAAACAAAGCAGGGGTCGGAGGGCAATCTGAGTAATTGGATCCTCCAAGCCGCCACTTGGCCTCCCTTATGTGTGAAAATGCAAACATACGGCGAACTATAGCTGTCCATGTACGTTGTTCAACCGATAAAATTGACACAAAACCACGCTGAGTTCCAATTGATTGACATAGTCATTGTGCTGGAGCCAAATGCTTCAACTTTGCCTGTAAAACTGCACCAGCTTCATCTGCTATGCTTTTCTTTTTAGCAGCAACCTACATTTCATTATGGCCATGATCAAACAAAAAGATCAGAGAATGAATGTGCACTCAGCCTTGTTAAATAGACGCTGCTGATTTGTGCCAACTTCCAATTTCAGTATGTCAGATCGTCTCACGATTCTGCCCCTTCAACCAAATTACTTTTACAGACTGTCTATAGGCGTCAATAAAGTATGCTAACATGTGTTTACACGTTGTATTCTCAATTCACACTTATCTTGTATCCTTAGATGTTGTACCGCTCCAAACAATTTTCACAAATGAGTTAGTCGATGAATTTGAAAAATAAAAACAATGGGCTTGAAGGAAAGTAAAACAAGTCTAGAAAAGAATTAGAAGCATACACGAATACCATTTCAAGATTTTGCAGAGTGACGTGTAAGAGGTTGTTGACATGACAATAGAACATACCTCAAGAAGTTGATCATAATTCGACTTGAGCAAAGAAATTTTGCGCTCACAGTAATCTTTGCCTTCTGCCATTGTTTTCTGCTCAGACAGAAGATCAATACATTAGGTTAAAACTTGATATTGATTCAAATAGAACAGTGACATAAATACATAAATAAGAGAATTCCAGTCAAGCAAAGTAGCGAAAAATGCTTTCTTCTCAAATCTGGTTACATCAGCTCAACATCGTCCTTCAACAGCGAATTGACGCGCCCTCATTTTCCCAACAGTTTTTAGTTTCAAATATTTCCTTCAAAGTTTTAGCGTGATCTAAAAAAATTAATATCACAATTGTGGCCTGTAAAAGTACAGTTATAAACATAGAGATGACAAATCAGCATGAAACAATGTAAATGGGCATTTCCTATCAACAGCATCTCTAACAGAAAAGGCATAATTTCTTATTCATTTGTATGAACTTAAATCTAACTCCCTAAAGAATTCACAAAGATTGATGACCAATGGTTCTGAAAATTGCTTCAATATTCCAAAGGCCAAATGCTTGGGTTGCTTCACTAACAATAGTCAAGTCTAGGCCATAGTTCTGGAACAACTGGGATCTAGGTCAGCACAGACCACTTTTTTCTTTGTCCTTCAGGCTTCAACTACATCAGATCAACTTACGCAACTGCAATATTTGGAACGAAAATTCAATTCTTGTTGGCCCAATAATAGACCTGAGGTTACAAGTGAAAATAGTAGAAGTTACAGCCGAACATTAAATGGTCGAACTATTTTAAGAATATTACTATTTCCCATATTGGCACCAAAAGAAAATACAGAGTGGATAATAAACTTGAGGTGTTATCCCACCTAGAAAGCTCGTCTTTTTAGGTTTGGGCTATCCTTTCAGTTCATAGTCTAATATTGGTGCTTTCGTTGAGAATCGTTCTAGTGTTAAGGGGGATTGAAAAAGGTCTACTATTGGGTCAATGTCGCCGACATGGCCCCACATATCAAATAGTGTATTAACTTGGGGTGCAGCTTCTCAGATATGGAATGACTAATAACTTTGAGGTTCTTCATTAGCCGTATAATTTGTAAACATTTGCAAAGGTACCTTGTACATAACACATAAGATACATATAGAATTGAATCAACAATAAATTAGTTCAATAATCTATGTGATACCTACAACACAATACATAATACTGACGATAAATGCCATGAGACATACACAAAAAAACAAAAGAGATAGGAACAATCACAAACTACAGCTCAAAGTGAAATTCTTCCCTATCTTAACATCCCTTCTGAATATATAGCAGATGGCACTTGCAACTCAAAACATACAATTCAAGATGGAACAAGAAGATCTTATATGTGAAACAAGAAATAAAGGTAAATCAGGCGGCTAAATACACAACGAGCAATCTAGTAGTACTACTCTAACCTCGATGAAATAACCAGTGCCCACATCCACCAGGACCTTCTCCGCATCATCCAGTGTACCGGGGACATAAAGCGACGCCGTGAGAGGTACCAACATCTTCTTCCCCTTGGGGCGAAGGGAGAGATCGAGGAGGGCGGTGGAGGCCAGCTCGAGGCGGGCCGTCGCGGTGCGAATATTGTTGAGACTGTCCTGGAAGAGATTGACTTCGAGATCCGCCTGCTCTTTGAGCCCCCTCAGCTGCTCGACGCTCATCCTGTCTATCTCCATCCTCGACGATGATGCCGCCGCCATAGCTCCTCCGCTGCTGCGATCTAACTTCTGTTGCTCAGTTTCCCGTCTCCATTTCCCCCCTTTAATTTGATAATTATAATACAATAATTTTAAAAAAATTAAATTCTTTGAAATTTTCAATATTTCTGCGGATAAATAAATATACACAAAAACTTTTCGTCAATCAATTTTATGAGATATATATTTTAAGGACTCAATCGATAATAAAATAGTAATTTTTTTGTTTCAACTATGGAAGACAATTTTATGGATCAATAAAAATTTATTGAGATGAGTCTCACTTATCACGGATATTATGTTTGAATTGATTTATTTCAAATATATATTTTTATTGTTTAGGGAAGTAACATCATAAATTTCAAATAAACTTCTTACATACTTATATAATATTGCATGTTAATTATGATGAATTTCAAATTCACACAATTATGATATCATTTTAAATATATTGTATTTTGTATTAATAATATGTAAACAAGTACGATATATATTTAATATTTGATTTATTGTTTCAATATAAACAATTAAATTATAATCAAAATCTATAAATTTCAAATTCGTATTCTCAAATACAATATTAAATAATTTGAGACTTGTTATTCATAAATATATTAAAAATTATCCCATAAAAGACAAAAACTTGTGTGAGACGGTCTCACGGGTCGTATTTTGTGAGACGAATATCTTATTTGGGTCATCCATGAAAAAATATTACTTTTTATGCTAAGAGTATTATTTTTTATTGTGAATATCACAGATAAAAATTCGTGAGACCATCTCAGAAGAGACCTACTCCCCATAAAAAGGGCCAAATAAAGGCAAAAACTTGTGTGAGACGGTCTTACAGGTCTTATTTTGTGAGACGAATCTCTTATTTGGGTCATCCATGAAAAAATATTATTTTTTATGTTAAGAGTATTACTTTTTATTGTGAATATCGGTAGGGTTGATCCGTCTCAAAGATAAAGATTCGTGAGACCGTCTCACAAGAGACGTACTCCCAAATAAATTACAAACTCCATTAAAGCTAAAAGTCGACGAATCAGTAAATGAGTCTAACTACTCAATTCCCAACAAAAAAACCTAATCTTAACCACTTACTAAAAGTATCACAACATCGACACATTGATTGGTTCGTCGATAATAAATGATGTATAATGTAAATATATATATATATATATATATATATATATATGAATAATAAAATGATGTGCGACTCTAATTATTTGTAAATTTTAAGTCAAATGATGGATGAAATAATGATATATAATCATCTAATATTTTATTTTTCGTACAAAACACTATCTTGACAGTTAATAAGTTGTTCCACCAGGTCATTTAATTTTCATTGTATTAGTGTTCAATTTGTTAAAATATCCAACTTTAGATTTCTTTGACAAAAATCATTTACCATCTCTTTAATAATTAGATAATGACACTACTTTTCATATAATAATGTATATTTAATAGTACAATTTATATAATATCACTCGTTATTGTACTGTTTAAAATATTTCTATTATAATTTTGAATATCAATAAATAATCTCTTTTATTGTGATTAATAGTAGTATATATGTTGTATAGTACATATAAATAATCAATTTTATATTGTGAATATATAATAGACTGAGATATACCATGGTATAATCATAAAATGACTAAATCACATATGATATGAATTAATTATCAAAAAATCTTACAAAATTGATATTTAAAAATTCAAATTACAATATCTTTAATTTTTTTCAATATAAAATTTACTCAACGCATAAAAATCATTGTATATAAAATATTAATGAAAGGATCGGTTAAGAAGTGAAAAGTGTTTAGAAGGGGGTTGAATAAACACTCACAGATTATGTTCGTTTTTCGTAAGTTGAGTTCAGTTTAATGACAAACTGATACTCAGTATCTCGTCAGTCGATGACAATCAGTTTAACTGAGAAAACAGTTGCGAATGTAAACTGAATGAAAGATAGAATAACTAAAATAAAAGGTAACTGAAATGAAAAGCACGCGATTTGTTTTTGGATGTTCGGAGAATGGAATAACTCCTATGTCATCCCTTCTATCACGAAGATAGGATTTCTACTAAAAGACTTTGATCGAATACAATGTTTGTACTGACCCACTTCAGTTTGGTCTTATCAGTGCCAAAACTGAAACTCTTAGTTACAACAGGATATTTCAGTTCGTGACTGATCTTAGCACAACTTAACAATATAACAAAGATTACAGTGTGCTAACAAGCTCAAAGAAGGTAGCCTTGAATGCTATAGATAGAACTTAGTAAGAGTGAGTTTTTGATTTCAGCAGAGTAACAGCTTGAGTAAAATAGTTTTTCTTGTATCCCTATTCTTCAGCTGCTCTCTTCGTCTATTTATAGGCTTCTCTTCCAACGGTAACTTGATATAATATTTGAATTTTATATCCGTTGATTGCCACGTCGATATTCTCCTGACAATCGTACACTGCAGACTCTGAAATGCGGCGTTCCACTACGAGTTGCAGTCTGCTTGTACTGATGTCGGTTGAACGTCCTTTTCATTTGATGACGTGTATGGCTGAGCGATCAGCTGATAAGCTTGTGCTGAGTGAATCAACTTATCAGTTTCCAACTGATCAGTCAGCTGTCTTTAGAAATCCATTTAGGTTCAACTGATCAGTTTCCAACTGATCAGTCAGTTAACTCCGAAGATTCAGTTCAGCTGGATTCGGTTGCCTTTGATAACTCACGTGATACTTCAGTTAGGCAAGTTGTATAATACGAATACTTGATCAGTTAGTCCAATAGTTAAATGGTTTGTCAAACAGCCGAAATTAAGTTTCCAACAATTAATTTATATTCACACAATATTACTAGTATGATAATAGAATAATAATTAAGTTGGATCAATCCGTTGTAAACTAAAACTCTCTTATTATCGCTTTAATAGTAATCGAACTCTCTTACTACTAATTTCAAAGCGCAGTAGCTATTAATGGTAAAGTATATCTTTTTTGAGACAATATCATATATTTATTTTTATGAGACGTGTCAACTCGGTCAATATCTAAAATGAAAAGTAATATTTTTAACATAAAAAATAAATTTTTTTAATAAATTGGATCGGGTTGGAGATCCACTTCACAAAATTAACATGTGACATCGTCTTACATGAGTTTTTGTGTTAATTGTACACTTTATGAATCCATAACACTGTTAGAGCAGATGTACTGTAAGCCAGCGGTTGACTATGGAATTTATTGACTCAAGTGTAATAAACAATCTCTATTTTAAATATAATTTACCTTTTTATGGTTTTGTTTTACTTTATATGTGTCATCATTCAATCAGCATAGATAAAGTCTTTGATTATACTTTAATATAAATGAATCGTAATTCGAAGTTGAAACTCATTTGTAAACACTGTATAATCTAAATTCGTTCCTGGTCGATTCAGCCGCCTAAAACATATATAAAGGTCGTTTGAGCTCGAGACTAGCATCTGTGATGTTGTTTACCGCGTTTCTTGGTAAGGGCATAGAGATATCCAAATATGCAGATGGGTAGTCATATGATGATTATATCGAACTACCCTCCCTCGTATTTTCCAAATGGTTATCATTCATCGAGAGGATAAGTCTGAGGTTATGATTGTACACCACTAGTCCTTAAGACCCGAGACAACATTTAGGCTCTATATGCTAGTATTGTGCTTTGACCCGTTTACCGACCCAGGAGGGTCATCAGGTGGTGAGATTGGGTACAGTTGCGACACATGTAGAAGCCAGTGCATTGTAGTCACGAATTCACCGCTCATCTATGGTGTGGATATCCTATGTGATCTGATGAAATAACAGTGCATGGAATCTCTGGCCAGAGTATGAGATGTACGTTAGAGAAGGAGTTCTCCAATTTTACATGCAATGCGACTATTTATTCTCAAAGATGTGTCACATAGTTATCGAATTATTATGCAACCCTCGATGAACCAATGGTTGCAGATTCGATCGTGATATATAAGATGAAGGGACCGTACTGTACGTTAATCATAATCGACTGGTTCTTGCAGGCACTATCAGTGATACGGAGGGAATCATGGGGCGATGCTACTAGACGCTCTTACCATGATTCGATGGGTTTAATCATAAATATGATTTCTGACATTCTCATGATCAATTGTTGATACATAGTGTGGGGCCCCGGGTCCGACATCTATTATTAATAATTATAATTGTAACAAACCAAATAATTTAGTAAAACACATAATTTGTGGTTCACAAACCACCATAAACATCGTCAAAATAATTTTAAGGTCACAAATGTTTGAAATATAAATTTTAACATGCCAAAATAAAGCAGTGAACCAAAGTAATCCAAGCATTATCAAATAGCTCCTAAGACCCGAGAATCCCACTCTAACTCGTATCTCCTCGCTTGGAGCTGGACTCTGGCATCCCAAGCCTCGCCTCACCTACCATCAAGTACATGAAAACAAGAGGTAGCCGACGTGCTGGTGAGTATAAACCCAGTATGATATAATCAATAATATATGAGAATTAAAATTTACGAATAGTTCATATGAAATTCATAAAGATGCAATATAATGCAATGCATGATCAGAAGCTGTGTGCTATCAATAAATCTCAAGATCAAGTAAATCATCTGGTCATAGGGTACCCAAGGGAAAAGAATCCCCCAGCAACATCCACCGACTCATCCGCTCGAGGTGGGGTGTTGTGTTCTACAATCCCAGGACTATGGTGCGCTTAGAGAGAGTGTTCAGGTCATAGCAGCGACCTCCGCATACACTATGCCAACTCAACTATAGCCCCATACGTCCAACAAATCAATAAATCAAGACAACATCCGTCATATCAAATTTGAATCGACAAGTGGCTCAATATGCAATGTAATGATGCAAATCAATATAATCATCTCGATATCATAATAAACTCATCTCAAGACAACAATCATCATCAAATCACAAGTAATATAATTCATCGAGCCATAGAATTTTCAATTTAAAAATAAAAATGATATTTTTACCCCGTATGTTACCGATCGTAACATACCTTTCGAATATTACCAACAAGAGATCAAAATATATGGTTGAGAAGTCTTGAACCTATGAAGTATACTATAACTCAAGAACTCGGATCATTTATCAAAACAAAGCAAATTCTGTACAAAATTCATAATTAATTCAATATTGCTTCAAATCAAGATCAGCAAATTGGATATGCAAGAAAACTCAATGCCCAACAATTCTTCTTTACAAGCTTTTGTCAAATAAAGTCATTTACTCAGTCGTTCATAATCTGAAACATACAACATAATTTTCGAAATTCTGCGTCAGTGCAAATATGGCATAGTTTAGTATTTTGAGCATAACTTCCTCAATATCCAATGGAATCAAGCCAATTTGGAATCATTTCGAAGACAAGACAATGTTCTATAACTTTTATTTGAACACCAAATTCCAAATCCCGACAAATAAATCCCAGAATTCAGATAAATAGAAGGCATGTACACAAATCTGCACTAACTTGGATTTCCAGACCAGTTTTAGTAAAAATCACATATCTCTCTCATTTCTTCATGGAATTGAGTGATTCGAGAACCAAATCGAAGCTAACTTGATGCTCTACAAGTTTGATGAAGACCATAACATCAAAATTGTTAGGATCAGTTGATTGGTTGAGATGTGTTTAGAAAAAGGTTGAATAAACACTCACGATTTTATAATCTTTTCGAATAAAGTGTCAGTTTTGTGACAAACTGAAACTAAGAATCTCGTCAGTCAATGATAATCAGTTTAACTGATAACAGTTGCGAAAATAAACTGACTGAAAGATAGAATAAATAACTGAAGTAAGAACACAAAAAATATTTACGGATGTTCGGAGACTTCAAATGCTCCTACGTCACCCCCTTCTATCACAAGGATATGATATGCACTAAAAGACTTTGATTAATACAAAACTTGTACAGACCCACTTTAGTTTGGATTCAACACTGTCAAAACTGAAACTCTTAGTTTACGAAATATCTCACAGTTCTTCAGTTTTGAACTTAGCACAACTGACCTGGTTAAAGATCAAATAAACAACAAAACAGTTTGTGCTTATAAGCTCGAAAGGTAGCCTCAAATGCTACAAATATATCTGATAAGTGTGAGCTTTTTGATTCTTGAGTAAGAGCGATAAATTCAGCAGGGTAATAGCAAGCTTAAGAGAATAGATAGATCGATCGATAGATATGTTTCTCAACTGCTCTTCTCACCTATTTATAAGCTTCTCTTCAACGGTAACATTAAATATAATTTGAATCTTTATACCCGTTGATTGCCACGTCAATATTTCTCTAACATTCGTACACTATAAGCTCTGAAATGCGGCGTTCCACTATGAGTTGCAGTCTGCTTTGTACTGTTGTCGGTTGGATGTCCTTTTCTCCAATTGATGACGTGTACAGCTGAATGATAAGCTGATAAGCAATCGCTGGTAAGCTCCCAACTGAATATATCAACTGATCAGTCAGTTGACTTCGTAAGTTCAGTTCAGCTGGTTTCAGTTGCCTTCGATAAACTGCGCATTAATCTTCAGTTAGGCAACTGTCAGTTGATTTATGTAGTTCAGTTACTTCAAACTTCTTGATCAGTTTAGTCCAATAAATTAAACACTTAGTTTGTCAAACAACCGAATTTAAGTTTCCAACAAAAATCCAACTAGAACCGTCCCATATACCCGAAATACAGTAGGCATAAAAACTGATCTTGCACAAAAACAAGAAACCATGCTCATATCCATTTTAAATTCAAACCAACTCAAATACAACATCTTCAACATCTTATGAACTCAAATATCAATTCTAAACTTTAACTCATTTCCAAACTTGAATAAAAATGGGAAATACTTACATCCTCGTGAAGCCCGTGATGAGAGGATCACAAATCTACCTTAATTTCATTATTTTGTTGAGCAAATCTCTCTTAAATTGAAGAATAAATTCAAAAATGGAGAGGAGAGAAAAGTTTTGATGGAGGAGGAGGGAAAATGATTGGAGGATGAATGGTGGAAGTCAAAGTGTGTTTACATATTAAATTTTCGCATCTGTAGCGCCTCAGCGCTGCAGCGCTAGAATTTTCGTAGCTCTAGCGCCTAGGCACCACTATTCTAGCGCCACAGTGCTTGAATAGTAATCTCGTGAACAGTAACTTTTTTCTTTATTCAGACATTACACATAGATTGGGGCAAATTAGGGTAAGTCCGAATAAAGGATTATTTCCTGAATCACAAAGAGTTGTAAACCCACGGCTAGCTGTATCCCTGAATCATTGAGGGTCACACAACCACTATATCATTTTGTTCCCGTTGAGAGAAAAAATTCAAGAAGTTGAATTTATATTATGATATAGTAAATTCAAGGAGTTGAATTTATGATAATTAAATTTTGAGAAAATAAATTCAAAGAGTTGAATTTATGAGATAATAAATTCAAGAAGTTGAATTTATGAATTTATAAAATTTGGAGATAATAAATTCAAGGAGCTGAATTTATAAAATTTGAGAATTTAATTTATTCAACTCAAAAGTTGAGTTTATTAAATATTAAATTTTGGAGGTGATAAATTCAAGGAATTGAATTTATAATTTAAATATTAAATTCAAATGTTGATTTATAATGGATTTAAATTAAATGTAATGGGTGTATGTATTATGGGCTTGCAGGAGTACAAGACCAACATACAAATTATTAAGGTTCTTAATTGGACTTTAAAAGATTAATTAATTAATTAAACTAGTTGGACTAGAGTAATTAATTGATTAAGTCCATTAAGTATTTGATTTAATTAATGAGCCCTAAGCTTATATATATGTGTATTAGGTTTGAGGTTAATTGATTCCACTCATAATTTTTGAAAACCCTAGCCTCCAAGCAAGGATTTTTCGAAAATCCTCCTCTCATAATTTTCGGCCTCCTCCTTTGTTTTTCAAAGGGTTTTGAGTCTTCTCTCGTTTAATTAATCTCAACGCAAAATCCTTTTATACTTTCTAGTGCAAGTTGAAGAAAGAAGATTTGAAGAAAGTTTGTAGGATTTACAATAAGAGCTACGTTCACTTATACCGACGTAATTGGAGCCAAGTGGAAATTGTTCACTAGAGGTATATACTAAACAACCTTTGATTGTTTATTTATTAAAACCATACGAGCGCTCAAAAATATCTTGAATGTCAAGATCTAAAAATTTTTAAGACTTCCGTTGCGTTTGGGCACGAGAAAATCGATAACCAACAAACATAACATATTACAATCAATCACATTCTCCTCTATAAATTAATCATATATAGATTTTGTTCTACATGAAAAGTTGAAAACATAATCCAACCCACATAATTGGATTGAAAAAGTAATTTCCCAACTTAAAATTAATATTAATGACTCTTCACTTAAATCCATTTTTGGGAATTTTATATTTTATATATTTTTCAAATTGTATATTTTCTTTATATTTTGCATCATCTGTTTTTTCATTAATACCAATCAAGATAGAATTTTTTTTATATTAAGAAAATGAAGATTGGTAAAAAAATATAATTACATTATTTATTTTGACACTTCTAATTGCAGGCATCAATGCTTCTGTCACTAGTAGAATTTTTGGTTTTTACTTCGCCACTGGTTATTTCGGCAATTATTAACAGAAACCGAGACGATGCATGGAAAACTATAGTAACCAAGTATTAGATTATGTTGATTTTGAATGAATTCACTTATTAATATGAAAAAAAAATTACTTTTTAAAATGTAGTGGAGCCAAAATGTACAATGCAACGAAAGGTATTTCTCAAAGGCCATGTTTTAAACAATTGACGGTATGAATTGTGCCTATGTATAAGACATGAATAGATAGTTCTTATTATTTGGATTGTGATTGTTGCATTAACATTTCAATTTCATTATATATAGGGTAATCTAAAAAAATGTGGTTCTGTTGAATATGGATATTGTGTGATGAGATACATGAGAGAGATAGTTGAATCTGAAAATCCACAGTTGGACAAGATGGTAAGTTTCTTCTTTATGATATGCTCTGATTATTATTGAGATAAACTGCTGCCATTGGGATATGTGCAAATGAAATCTATATAATTATTAATTCTGTAATTTTTGCTATTAGAATTAATGGTTGGGATAATTTGTTTCCGTTGAGATATATATGCATATGGTAATATGCATTTTATAATAATTGATATGTTGTTTTGTCCTTTATTTTGAATTGTTGAATCTCCTAAAAATTAAGCTGAAATATATCTTGAAACTGGCTCCGAATAATGCATTTTCATTTGTGGATATTGTCATTTTTTTGGAAGAATTTTATTAATCTAATGCATATTGTATTTTTTACATTTCAGTTTGCAGGATCAATCAAGAACCAATTTAAAATCAATCTCAATATGATGAAGTCAGAAGTGAATGGAGCGAATTCTTCTACTCTTATGGTGCTTAAATGGATCATGTGCATCATTGTGCATTTTAGGATATACTTTTGGATATACACTTTTGGTTTTGTGGATATATTTTTGGGTTATACGTACTTATGGATACATTTTTGGGCTATACTTGTGGATTTCTGTATATATACTTGTGGATTGGTAAATACACTTGTGGATTCGTGGATTTTCATCATTTTTAGATGAATAATTTATGAATCTAATGAATGTATTTTAAGTTATATGTGTGTGTATATATAGTGGTATTATTGTATATTAATTAAATTATTTTGATAAAGTGAAAATTATGTTTTTATTTCACTACTTTATTAAATTAGTGTGGAGGTGATCAAGAATTACTTCGTTAAATAAAAATTGTGTTGCAATAAAATATGATTATTTACTTCAACACTAAACTAAATAATGAAGTGTACTGAACTATAACTCAATAATTGTGAAGTCTTTCTTTATTAATTACTTCACTATAATATAAAAAAAATGAAGTCTTTTAAATCGACTACTTCGTCAATAAATGTAAATTGTGAAGTAACAAAATACCAAATATTTCAACGAATAAAAATTATGGCGAAGTTATGAAACATATTTACTTCATCATAGTTCATAACAACGAAGTCGTTTGCATCAATTACTTCACCAAAGTACAAAACCTGTGAAGTTATACAAAACATTTACTTCGTCATTCAATGTAAACTATGAACTTATAAATAAGCTATTACTTCTGCACTTTATGAAATCGATGAAGTAAAAGATATTGTTTTACTTCGACATCGGTCTAATTTCGGATCGGTTTTCCCTTATTGAACTGGCAAAGACTTCGCTAATTTCTTGAATACGACTTCAGTTATAATGCGAATTAAAATAGTACCCTATTACTTCACGTGCGTCTACTTCGACTATTATCTACCTATGAATTCATTGAATATGCGAAGTAAATCAAGGAAATTCTACTAGTGTGGGGGCTCTCGTGATTTCCCAATTTGCTATGGGAAATGTATGTTTCTTTGCCTAATATTTGGAGCAAAAGTTACACGTGTTGTTCAATGCTTGGTGAAGTGTTATATCGAAGAGGAACCCTCGACACAATTTCGTCCCCGTCGTCGTTATTGTTGCCTAGGTTGTGCACTGCATCACTGTCCTAAATTTGGAAACGGTAAGACTTTTTTTTTTAAATGTGTGTACATAATCTTAAAAGGACCGACGTTTTCAACCCGCTTGATCGATTTAAGATCAACAAATTTGGATCACGATTTTGATGTCTTGAGTTCGAATTTATGAATGCTAGTGAACGACACACGTGCGATGCATGTGTAAAATAATATGAATCATCATCATCATGTGATTAATAGACCGAGTTGAATCATCATTATATTTGTGTGTGTGTGTGTGNCATCATCATCATGTGATTAATAGACCGAGTTGAATCATCATTATATATGTGTGTGTGTGTATATATATAGAGTTTTGATATGCTGCACACCTACCGTGCTCACATAAGTGTACAAGGTAGGTGTGCAGCATATCAAAACTATATATATATATATAGTTTTATATGATTCCTTTAATATTGATATTAGGCCGTCTATAACTTAATTAATGTGGGTTTTATATGATTCCTTTAATATCTCAAGTGGTTTTGATTTTTGCAAATACAACAAAAGTGACAAGCTGTTTGAATCATTGTAGAAATTCAAGATGCAGGAGAAATCACAGAGTTCAGAGTTGATAAGGGGTTGATTTTTATTTTTATTTTTATTTTATTTTTTGCTTTATACTGTAAGGCAGTGTTTGGTTCATGGGATTAGGTGGGTTTATAGTTTTTTAACCCACCTAATCCCATGTTTGGTATGTTTTTTATTTAACCAAGTCAATCTCTCCTATGAATGATTAGGTTATATTAACTGAGATAAAATAATCACTTCTCACCCCCTAGGATTATTTATCCAACTCTTAATCCTTCTTATTTTTTCAATTTTATCCTTCTCATATATCCAAACTCACTACCACTTCCCGCCCACCGACCACCGACCGTCGCCGCCGCCACCGACACCGCCGGCCGACCGCCGACTGCTGGCAGATCGTCGCCGGCAGCCGCCGAGAACCAGCCGACACCGGCATACCGCAGCCGCCGTCGGCCCATCACTTCCGACCGGCAAGCTGGAAGTCGTCGCCGCCGTCAGCCGTCGCCGGACTGTCGCCGCCATCTCTGCTGCCGGATCGGCCGTCGGACCGCCGCCGCCAGAGTGGAAGAAGAAAGGGCAATTTTGTCCTTTCATCAAAAAATTCAAAATTATCCTACACTTAAAAATCTTACCAAACATAATATTATTTTACACCATATATTATATTTCTACGACAGACATACTAATCATTAGTTTATTTTATCCTCCAGCCAAACGCAGCCTAAGAGAATGTAATTCATTATTAAGCTATTTGAATGAACGGGAGTCCCTCATATTATTATGAAGATATTTTGTTATCTAACTTCAGTCAACCATTATTTTTTAAAAATGACCATCGTCGGGGTATTTCAAATACACTTGGGAAGATTTTTTTTTTTTTTTAAAAATGGTTGACTAAATATCTCTTATATTATGTTTATCAAAATGATTGGTTAATTAATTCTAAGCCAGTTTATGAAGATATTGCTAAAATTTATCATGTCGAATTTTTTAACGTGTGAACGTTGTCCATAGTAGCCGATACCTCGGGAAGGAATTACATTCACAACGAAATGTTATGTTCATGTGATGATATTCTATTTTTACAAGCGGACCACCCATTACGTAGTCTATGTCTGAGGAGCATACTCAACAAGAGATGAACACAGGAGGTAGAGAGTTTTCCCACTTCGATTCATGCCTTGTTAACATCTCGATCAGAATCAAGGGATAAATCTGTTAAGTCTTTCCGATCCAAAGACAACCCAATAGATATCTAATCCACGACTCAAATAGAAAGATGGACGAGAAAATATGTCCGAGTCTGTATATCTTTCTCTTTATCAGAAAATCTTCCTTTCTGTTTCCATACATGGAGTTGACATGATCAAGTCTTTTCCTTTCTGATGCATGTTTCACTGAACGAAGACAGGCTGAACTTCTATCGGTATTTGATGCAACAAGCGGTTGTCGTCGTCGTTATTATTATATTATGTTATTATTCTCACCGAGACTTATACAAATATTCACAAAATATAATGTGCACATGCAAAAAATAAAAAGAATTCATGCATATAATTATTTATCAAATAGATATTCATTAACTCCTCTCGACATTCAAATGAGTGTCGTTATGAAAATCAAATATTTTCCTTCCATACTCTAAATTACATTTTTTCTATATTGGAAATGATGTAACTGAGAAAATAAAAAATTTGATGTTGAAAAATGTAAGTGATAATCCTATCTATTAACTATCTATCTATTTCTATATCTATGTAAAAGAGCCGATGTTTGAGAATTGTGTATTGTCTTTTAAGTCATTCATTAATTAATAGATTTTAATTAATTATTAATATTAATTCAAGAATATATAATCTATTTATTTCTATTACTTGTATATTAATGTACTTTAATTATATTAAGTCATATTATATTATTTATATTTATATTTATACATATATAAAAGAGCCAATATTTGAAAATTTTTTGTCCTTCATTAATTAATTAATTTTAAATAATTATTAATATTAACTCAAGTGTAACAAAAATTATCTTACATGAAATCCAATCGTGAAGCAAATAAATTCCAATTATCCAAATGTAATCCAATCGTGAAGCAAATAAATTCCAATTATCCAAATGTAAACCCGAGTATTGAGTTGATAATGCAAAAGATACTTTAGTCATCGAGTTGCAAGAATCGCCAAATATAGGTAGACTTAAATTTTGTTCCAGGGAATTTGATCATTTAGCAAGTAATCCAAATGACACTAATGACCAAAGTAAGTTTCCATTTTATTTATTGTGATATTTACATATTTTTTTAACCAAATAATATTATTATGCACATATATATATCATTGGCATCATCAAGAAGGTTCGCCATCCAACCATTTCATTTCCAAAAACAAGATGACATCGTTGTTTACCGAGGGAAGTAGTTTTGTTCAACATTTCGTAAATTTATAAAAATAATTATATATACATCTCATTTAGAAAATATATACTTCACACGTGGATATATGACACATGTTGGAGATCTATTTATGAGATGATATATCGTTGAATGAAGGGCAACTACTTCAACGTATTCAAGATCAAAATCCAATTATTGTTTTTTGCAATTTAAAAATTAATATGTACCAAGGTAGTATTTTCAAATATACATGAATCATCTAATTTGACAATAAATGTCTAAATTTGCTTCTTTTTTTATACTAATATTTAGGACTACAGCTGTCTACATTGAAGACAGCGGTGTTGGTCAATTCACCATGTCATGAGATTGAAAATATAAACTCATGGTAAAAATATAACGTATACATATAAATTGTCTTGCCTAATTGAATTCTACAATAATTCATGTATAACAACTTTGGTACACAATTATCTCTATCACCCGTGACTTCGAATGTCATCACCTACATTTGATATAACTCTTCTTTGCGGTTTTGTTATGTCTCGTAACTGAAGAATACTTTGTATTTGTTGTTTTGAGTTTATTTTCCCAAAAAATGTTGCTAAGTTTTCTTATTTGAATGTGATATTTGTGTAATATTCTATGTATTTATATTATGTTTTTTGTATTATTTATTAGAATTATGCTATATTTTTTATTGACTTATTCTTCTATCCACTACCAGCTTTTACAGGTTGAGGAGAAATAAACATCGGAAAACTTTGAATGAATTTCGTATATAAAATATGATAAAAGAATCAAAGTAGCTCGGCATACAACAGTTGATGGCTCAAAAGAAAACTTTGGAAGAACTAATGGTGATGTTATGTTTCATGAGTTGTTGTTTTGAACGAAAACATATATTATTAAAGATAAACTATATTGTATATTCTTTTATGGTTTTGAGATGACATGAGATGATATAACTAGAATTAAATTTGTTTACTCTTATAATATTATATGTAGAACAAGTATTACTACATTAACGCAAGCATTAAGGAAATTCAAAATAAATCAACCCCATGGAATGAGACATATTATAACTTTTATATATCTGTTGCCAAAACAACCAATGTGTTTGATTGCACCAATTGTGTGAAGCTGAATATCGAGATCGTCCCAAGATATTGCAATTATAATTAACTTTGCATGCTTAAAAACATATAATTATTGTGTATACTTTCTCACAATTATTTTTTCGAATACTGGATAACAATGCTGGTCCAAAATGAAGATGAAATAGCTAGGGTGACATTGTTCGAAGAGGCTGCTGAGATGTTTATTGGTTGCTCCATCAAAAAATAATTGACATGCATACTAAGATGAATTAAAATATTTATTTGAATAACATTATAATAATCTAATACATATTGCCAATAATTACAAAATTTATATTGTGAGAAAAAATTAATGTGGAGCATACTTGATCAACCAAGCAAAGAAAATCATAATTTTCTATTCAAGTTAGACAAGTCTGTCTTGATCAAAAAATGGAATAATATCAATAATTGTGGATGGATTGGAGAAAACACAACTCAAGAGAAATGCCAACAAGAAAAAAAGAATCGAAACATTAATGAAATACAAAATGAAGACAAGAAAAAGACAGAACGCAAATGACGCAAATGAAATAGCAAAACAATTACAACAAGAAGATAAGAAGACAACAAACACTAAGAAAATGACAAAATCATAGCAAAAGAAACAAAGTACGTCATGTTCCAAATGAGAAACCATACAAATTCAAGGTAATGAAAAAATTGCTAATTTCAGTAAAATGATCAGAAAATTTAGACAAAACAATCACACAGAGATGACAAAAAAACTAAAAATTAAGCAAGAAAAGATTTGATAATGCTTTTTTTATATTATGAATTTTCAATAGACAATTGATCTTTCGATTTCACTCAATATAATTATTTTATGTGCATTTGCTCCTTATAAATTATGGCATACAAAGTTTGTTTACCACTTATAACGCACGTGTTACGAAGATAGAATCATTGTGATCGGAAGACAACAACACAATATAAATAAAATTAACTAAAAATAACAATATATGTTGGAGTCAGAAATATTTAGGGTTTTGTGAAGAGAATTTGTATTTTCACAAACGAATTTATCTTATTATTATAATAATAATAACA
Organism: Primulina huaijiensis; assembly: GCF_012295235.1. Lineage (NCBI taxonomy): Eukaryota > Viridiplantae > Streptophyta > Magnoliopsida > Lamiales > Gesneriaceae > Primulina > Primulina huaijiensis. The sequence goes on along the minus strand of NC_133317.1, from coordinate 8,919,541 downwards.
TTATACAATGAAACATTGTTTAAAAAATACCAAACTTTATCTCTATAAACAGGCAAGGTTTGATGCAATTTATTTTACTAAGGTAATTTGTAAGTTACTATATTAGCATACGATTTACTCATTGTGTTTCGAGGAGTAACGACTGTGTATACCTATTTCATAAAAAAATTAATAGCATACTTGAAAAATAAGAGAAATGATCCCTTGAATGAACCCGAGTTAGTAGAGTAGGTGATCGCTTGACCAATTTTCAGAAGTTCGTTTTTTCATACCAAATCTTTCAAGAGATCTTGTAGCACAAGGGTTTTTAATGCAGTTTACCTTGCGCTCGCCTGATTTGTAAGTTATTGTGTTAACAGACTTTTATCCAATAAATATCAATGGTATACGGCTAGGGGTGAGCGCAGGTCGGCTTTTCTGGTTCGGGTATCCGAAATTTCGGGTACCCGACAAGTCGGGTAGTAAATTTTACTACCCGACACTAACCCGATCATGTCGGGTACCCGAAATGATCGGGTATTTTAGGGTACCCGGAAAAAAATTTAATTTTTTTTATTTTTTTTGAAAAAAAAATATATTTTTCGCATTTCACTAAAAATCACGTCATTATATCGAGTTATGGCTAGTCATTATATCATATTATGACTAGTAAATTTAAAAAAACACATGTATTTTTCACATTTCACAAAATATCATGTCATTATATCATTTTATGATTAATCATTTATCAATATACCAGGTAATGACTGGCCACCAAAAAAACACNAAAAAAAAAAAAAAAAAAAAAAAAAAAAAAAAAAAAAATAAAATAAAATTGCTCAGTATTGTTTACATGACTTTAACCCGAAAGTCATAAAATGAGTAAAAAAAACCAAAGGCGGTGCAACTTACAAAAATATATCGACGGAGGGATAGAATATTTCAGTGAAAAATATCGATGGATCCTCCGCGAGACCACCACCGTTGCACTCCAGATCCTTCCGTCTGCGTCAACTGCGGCGGCCACACCGTGTTCCCCGCCCCGCCGCCACCGTCGGACACCCCTTCTTACATCCCCATCCGATTCCCCGCCGTCAACCTCCCCAATTCTCCCACCAACACTAGAGAGCTCATCATGCGCACCCCTGTCCCGCAGTCTCAGCAGGTGGAACCCATCACTCTGCCACACCAATTCACCGAGCCTTCGAAGAGAATCCGATCCCAAGACGACATCGACGCGTTCCACTCCTCCCCAGCTCTCCTCAACTTCATCGGCTTCGTCGTCTCCATTTCCGAGTCCGTTAGATCTCGCAAGCTCTCCGATCCCTGTCACGTTTCTCCCACCGTCGAAGCCATCGTTTCCATTCTACAGACGTTGATTGCTTACGTGGAGGAAATCCCTCCTGCCCCGCAGTCTGCTCGGTACGGCAACATTTCGTTTCGGGCATGGCACGAGCGGCTTTGCAATGATGCAGATTCATTTATGCTAAAATTGCTGCCGCCTCATCTTCATGCTGCCTCTGTGGAACTTGTGCCTTACTTCACGGATAGCTTTGGCAACTCTACTCGCATCGATTATGGTATGCTGATTAAGTTTTTTAACAGTAGCATAATTGATGATGCTAATTTTTTTTAATCATATTGTAGAACGTTTTACAGCTCCTAAAGTATTGATTCAGTGCCAATTCTTATTCTAATAGTGCTCTAGTTTAGTGGACAATACATTGAATTGGAAATTTTAATGGGGTCATACATACTTAAATGTATTGGAAGGCGAAAAGAGTAAAAAATATGGGACTTTTATTCAAATGATTGTGACGTGTCATCTCTATGTTAAAGGGGAGTAACTTGTTGACTTAGTATGCATTAGAAACTTTCAGATTCTTATGACATATGTGAAGGCAATGCATTAATCTTCTGTTGTTATCCTTTTGCAATCATGATGTAGGCACTGGTCATGAGACAAACTTTGCAGCGTGGTTATATTGCTTAGCAAGACTTGGTGTTGTGAAAGATGAGGATTATCAAGCATTGGTGTCACGAGTGTTTGTCAAATACTTGGAGTTGATGAGGAAATTGCAACTTGGCTATTGCTTAGAACCTGCAGGTTCCCATGGTGTGTGGGGGCTTGATGACTATCATTTCTTGCCATTTGTATTTGGTTCATCACAACTGATTGACCACAAGTACATGAAGCCAAAGTCAATTCATAATGAAGATATATTGGAGAACTTCTCAACAGAGTATTTGTATATCGGATGCATTGTATTTGTGAAAAAGATGAAAAAAGGGTTGTTTGCTGAGCATTCACCAATGCTGGATGACATTAGTGGAGTTCCTAATTGGAAGAAGGTTCACAGTGGGCTGCTCAAGATGTATAAAGTAGAAGTTTTGGGCAAGGTTCCTATCATGCAACATTTTCTCTTTGGCTCTATTATCAAATGGTATGCCATTTTTCTTACCTTCTCTTGAAGACAAAAATTTGCTCTCCATATTTGTATTTTTTGTTTTGCATCTGCTTTTATTCTTTTCTTCTCTGTTGTGATCAAATGTAATATCCTTAAATTCCAATCCACAACAATAGAATTTATGGTATCTTTTCGCTTCAATCATATTTTTAGAAATTGGAATATTTCCACATAGATGTTACATCACAAAATAAGTTAAGGCTGACTGGAAAACTAGATTATATTGATGTGGGATGGTCCGCTGATCTATGTATCGCCTCTCAAAATTAAGACTTGCTACGCCAATGTAGTAGGTTCTTATTGCGTGTTTTTTCTGTGATAATGCTTTTCATCCAATTATGTCATGTCATTGACAACAATTTCCACATGAAATAGCATATTCAGAAATGAGTCATGCCAAAATCTTTCTGTGGGGTTGAAAGTTCCCTTTCTCTAGCTCTAATTCCACCAGCGATAACTTCAGACCTTCTGACTGATGCAGATTTGGACATTTTTTTCAAGGCTTCAGTATAAATATAGTAGGGATTCTGAATTTAGTAGTGGGGAAATGGGAACATTGATGGTGGTGGATTCCATGTGAAGGAAATGCAGAATATTTGATCTGACAGGATGTGTGCTACACCAAATGGATTTGGTGTTGCATCAGTATCGACCTTGGAGCTCCTACACATGGCAGAAAGTAATTATGTCCACTTGCTGTTGTAGAAGTGTCCCTTTCTTGATGATTTACATGATATCACCTGTTATTTGCATTTCTATACACCACCTCATACGACCAGAAGGTTGTGTATTGAAAGTCTGCATGTAACAATGTTGTTCCCTTTTTGAAAACTTATAAAACGTTTCAATTTAATACTATCTACAGAAGTTTGGATACTACGATATTTTGATTTAGATATGGGGTTTATTATATTCTTCATAAGGTACTCTAGTGTATCTTTTCAACTCTTCTGGTGAACTGTATAACATGTTGCCATCTTGGATTTCTCACTTTCATTTACTATTGGGCTTGAATTTCCTTTCATGGATCTGTTATATAGTAATGTTTGATTTTTACGAAGTTTTCTAATCCCTGATAAAATTCTGTCTCCAACCTTGTATCCTGGATATGGAATATTTAACCCATGGCAGACACAGCTTTCTTTACTAGATAACGGATGCTACTTTTTTCATTGGAGTGGTGATATCTGTTCTATTTTCTGCAGGGTCTGATGGAGTGATTGGGTGGTTGTTTCTGAAATAAGTTATGCAGAAATGTTGTTGGAAGGTATTATCCGGGATAAATTATACAATTTATCTAGTAAATAAGTTCTGGAAACCAGCTTCTTTTTGCATCTTCTATTACCATCCACTCTTTTAATTTAGCGGAAATGCTGATCCTGAAGTTTATGTAATTTTGTATCTGTGATTTTGGATGAATTTCAGATCTAAGATTTGTCAGAAAACATTGCTGCTTAGAAAATTTAAGATAAATTTAATCCTCATTGGTGTGCTACACAAGACAAGTGCAGTTACTGCACAAAATAAAGCATATCTCAACTCGGGGACCTTCCCAGTCCCAGTCCTTACTTCGTCCTCGGCAAATAAAACCCAACTTGTACCATAATAAACTCCCAAAAGATCAGAGCTGCAAAATTGACCAGTTTTACTACTTTGTTAGAGCTAATAATATAGTAGAGTAGGCTAGTTGATGAAGGCTCCTCCTGTGAGTAAAGAAATTATTGGTGGTTACATTACATGGATTTTAATATGCATCGGTAGCAAGCAATAAGAATTAACAAGTGAAAATTTTTTGCTTCCTCATTACAAGTCCAAAACGAAATGAGGATCTACAATATATCAAATAATTATATACTATGTCCTTCAATAATATCATTTCCAATTGTTGGCAACAATGTCAGCAAGATCAACAACCCTCTGTGAGTAGCCCCATTCGTTATCATACCAAGCAATGACCTTAACCATATCATCTCCCATAACCATTGTCAAGGATGAATCCACGGTGGATGACACGTCACTGCAACGGAAGTCCATGGAAACGAGTGGTTCATCGCAAACTGATAAGATCCCGTTGAGCTCTTTATCCGCTGCCTCTCTAAACGCTGCATTCACTTCCTCTGCAAATGTCTTCTTCTGGACCTGGACTACAAGGTCCACCACCGAGACATTAGGGGTGGGGACACGAAGGGCAATGCCATTGAGCTTCCCTTTGAGTTGGGGAAGAACAAGGGCAACGGCCTTTGCTGCGCCAGTAGATGTAGGCACTATGTTCAGTGCTGCAGCTCTTGCACGCCTCAGATCACGGTGGCTTGCATCGAGAAGCCTCTGGTCTCCGGTGTAGGAGTGAGTTGTGGTCATTGTTCCCTTTATGATACCTGATTGTGATAATTGGGCAAGATTCTCTAATTGCCGTAAAATTCTAAATTTATCGACATATAAGAGCTGCTTACCGAACTTTTGGTCGAGAACTTTAACAAAAGGCGCGAGGCAGTTTGTTGTGCATGAAGCATTGCTGATGATGCTCTCGTCGGGGTTGTAATCATCGGCATTGACACCGACAACGTAAGTAGGAATGTCTCCCTTTCCAGGTGCTGTAATAAGAACCTTCTTTGCTCCTGCTTGAATGTGTTTCCCCGCACCATCTCTATCAACAAACACTCCAGTTCCCTCAATTACCAAATCAATCCCCATTGCCCTGTCACACAGCCCACATGATATATGAGATAAAAACAAGACAAAAATTTGTTATACTTTACATATCTTTGTTTACCCCCAAGGGAGATTGACCGGATTACGATCGGACACGACTTTAATGATCTTGCCATCGACGGAGATTGCATCGGTACCGACGGCCTTGACATCTGCGTCGAATGTACCAAGTGTAGAGTCATATTTCAGAAGGTGAGAGGCCTGTTTAACACCTCCACTGTCGTTGATGACGATCACGTCCAGTGGGGAGTCCTTTCTTCCATGCCAACACCTCAAGAAGTTCCTTCCTATCCTTCCAAATCCATTGATTGCCACCTTCAGTTTGGCCTCCACAACTGCTTTCTTGTTCTTGTTTCCGCCAATCTAAACATTCATTCAAGAAAACGTATGATGCTATTGGTGAGCATGTTTAGATCACCATACAGATGAAAATCTGAGAGAAGCATGAACTTACTACTGATGTCTGGAAGGAGATGACGGATACAAAGTCGTCATTGAGTCTCTGATTAACCGGAAGGCCCGATGATGAGCTCCGGAGTCCAGAAAACTCTGAGAACCCTTTGCTGCAGCCCACCTGCAGTATGCATCTATTCTTGAATCATATACATATACATCTATCTTCTACTCATACACACACACATATACGCACACATATTCATTGAAACGTGATGAAATTTAAACTTGTTCGAGTACATAAATATGAAGATATATAGAGTGTGAAGAAGCTAGTAGTGGACCTGCAGAGATGAAATAACTGCTGAGGCCATTTTTCTTGAGCTGGTGAAGCTGCTAGCTAGCAGTGTTGCTGCTGCTCTTTCTGTTTTTGTTAATGGTTTTTGGTGTGGCAAAGTGAGTCGAGATATGGGTTTTTTTTTTGTGTGGAGTAAGGGGATCGTACGAATGTCTTGGAGAGAAAGAGTGGATTAGATGAGATTCGATGGATTTAGCCTCACACTCATTGAATGGCCGTGCTTCTTTTTTGTAATAATAATAATAATAATAGATATATGAATGACACCACCATAATTAAAGTATTATTTTCCCATCGGTTTTTTTTTTTGCAAATATGATTGCTGGAAAACATGTCATAGAAGTGCATTGAAAATTTTATTGTACTGAATTAATAGTGTTTTTTTAAATAATCACACTTTTGTTAGAAAATATAACAATGGTAATTATTTTGTGCATCTAGGACAATTACTATATGTATACTCATATATATATATTTTAATATTTAACTATTTATATAAAATTAATTTTTTGCCTCCTAATTTATTTTTCTGGCTTCGTTCTCCTAATATTTATTTTTTAGTTGGGATCTATTCAAATCTTAATCGAATTGAAATTTAAGTCGTATCAAATTATATAT